>NW_026692907.1:21660000-21837196 GCF_021218885.2 Marmota monax
TTAATTACCTTCAATCTACAATAGGAGTTTAGACAAACTAATATTTTAACCATATTCAGTCTTATTCAGAAATATGATATATTGCTTTATTTACTCAAGAATTCTTTTATGTCCCTCAGTGAAATATTACATGCATTTCTGATCAAAGTTGTCCCTTCAATGTTTTACACTGACTATTAATATGGAAGGGTTTTATAATTATTATTTCATTTTCTGGTTTCTCATTGTTTTCTAGAAGTAATGAATTATATATATGAATATATATGATTTCTGAGATTGAAAACACTGAGCCAGGTGTGCTGGCGCATGCTTGTAAACCCAGATATTCAGAAAGCTGAGGCAGAAGGATAACAAGTTCGAGCCCAGCCTGGACAACTTAGCAAAATCCTGTTTAAAAATTAAAAATAAGAAGGGCTGAATATGTAGCTCAGTGGAAAAACACCTTCAGGTTCAATCCCTAGTACTGAAGAAAAAAAACTGCAGTTTTTGAATGATGACAAGACAAAATAGAACTACTAACATCTAAGAACAAGGAATTTAAAGTTAATACAACTCGGATGTAACTCAAATCAGGATCAAAATACAAATGGGCATCTAATGATTTTTTTTTTATATTAGAAGAGTATGAGGAAAAAAAGAAGACAAAATGAAATGAGTTCCTAGTAGTTCATAAACTAAGTGGGTAAGCTGTATAATGCTAAGAATAAACAAACAATTGGCAAGACTCTATATTGTATTAAAAAAGAAAAGGTCAGGGAAGGACCTGTAAATAATCATCTTTTTTTTCGTGAGCACTAACAGGGTCTTGTTATATACATTACTGACCAATTGGAAGCCAATGTTTCTACCAAAAATAATTTTATAGCAGTTTATTAAAGGTTTTAGAATTTTCAGATCATAAATTGTTGCAGCTATCATCAGAAAGTTAGATATTTCCTATTTTTTTAAACAAGTTAAGCTCCAACTAAGCTAAATAAACTAGACAAAACTAGATAAACTAATAAAACTAATTTCTCAGATACATTTTTTTCAGCTAAATCCATCAGAATTTTATCAATTCTAAAATCGGAGTCACTTTAAAATTGCTCTTCTTTTCATCCCATATCCAATCAGTGATCCCAGGGCTACTGTCTTTTTGTACTAGACGTCTCTCCCTTACCCACAGACACTGAGGTGGTTCAGGTCCTCATTATTGCCTCCATGGTTTTATTCCACCAATGGTCTTGGACAACTTCAACCAGCCACCACTTGCACCAAATGCAGCAGAAAAATATAAGAGTAAAATTCTGTTTGTATCCATAATGGGTTCCCTTTCACTCCTTATTTTGATTCATCTTCAATAAGTTCTGAGAGACTGTTTTGCAAAACATAAATCTTATCATGCTTAAATTTCTAGTAGTTCTGTATTACCAGACAGGATTAAGACCAAGTCCATCATGTGTCCCCTCTTACATTTAAGGACCCTTGCTCATCATTCCACTGACCTATGCTGAAGCCACACAGAAGTACTGACTTCTCCCTAAATGGAACAGGCACTTTCATACTGTAAATGTAGGATGTCAGCCTCCCTTTCTCTAGCATACTTGGAGGAAAGTATAGATGTTGATCCTGAGTCATCTCCTTGGTTACTGCTACCATGGCAAATGTGGTTTTCCCTAGTGCCTTCAGCTCTAACACTGGTCATCATTTACTGAGAGGCTGGGCAGGACCTGATGTTCTAGAAAGTTACTCTCTTCCATATGGCACTGCTGCAGTGCTAGCTGCTGTGGAAGGTGATGTAGGCATGGCCATTCCTTCCTTTAGGGATCTATCCCTAAGTCTCCCCAAGAACCACTAAAACAGTTTTTACATAAAGTAATAGCCTTAATTGTAGTCTTGATATTCAGAACTAAAATACATTTAAAACAAATCTAAACAAATATGTACCATTGTTTCTAGTATCCATGAAAAAAATAATTTTTAATTCCTTAGTTTCTACCCTGAAGGACTTCTTTCTCCTTCTCTTCAGTACTATCTGCCACACCCTTCTGCCTCCCCACTCCAGGAGACTGGAACCCACCTTTAACTGTAAGTGTTCTACCCGAAGAACCATCAGATAGAGCAACTTAAAATTGCTTCAGCATTTGAATACAGGCCATAGGATCAGAAAACTCTGAGGAATGCTAAGCACTTCATAAGTGTTTTTCTTTAAGATCTCCATGGCAGTGTGAGATGCCACATGCCTCCAACTTCTTCCTATAGTTTGGGGTAAATAACTACTGAAGCACATGCTTACAAATACACATGAGTCCTTTTTAAGGGCATTAGCAGTTAATAGTCTATAATAATGTAAAATCACCTTAAAGCAACTATTTTTTTTTCTGTACATAAAATTCCTGCATTATTTTCCATGGCTAGGATATATGTAGAGCTGAACATTTTAATAGAGAGTTAATTTACTTCTTTTCTAAGTCCCAGATAATGCTCAAAGGATTATTGGATGTTTTAAAAGTGGGTCATTAAGGTACTCTGACAACCATTAGAAACATCCATAGTTTTCTCCAGTCCAGAAATTAAAAATTCATAGTTTGGTTGTATGAGTGTTAGTAAGAAAAGAAAGAAAATAGATTCTCCCTTATTTAAAACAATAACATGTGTTTTCTTTTCTTTCTTTTTTTGTTATAAATGCTACTTTTCTAATGAAAAGGTTCAAGTTGAAGTGTCTTCTTAAAGATGCCTTCTTTTACTCTCCTGTGCAGTTATCCAGTTGCCTGCCCCAGACTTCTCATAATAACCTACACTTATCTATAACTCAGCACACTTCATCACATTTATTTCCATCTGTCTGTCTCTCCATGTATCTTGCGAACTCCTATGCAGACAAGAACTTTATTGCATTCATCTTTATCTTCTAGTAATCAATCATAGTATGAATTCAATATATTGTCTTATAAATAAACGAGAAAATAAATAAATTTCCAAAGTTACACAGATTAGTGGTAAAGTATATACCAACTCAGAACTTGTGACTCCTTGTCTAGTATTGTCCACAATCATTATACAATTTAGTTTCCAAGCAGCATTTAATTTCCAAATTGTAGGCTTGACTTCTAAGCAATTTAATGAATTTTCAAGATCACACTGATAATGTCATAAATGCCATTATTTCAGCAAAGATAGGCTAGGTTATACTGCAGTAATGAGCTCAAAATTCTAATGCTTTAAAATGACAAATTAGTTTGTTGCTTCTGACCCAGGTTCATCATAGATCAGAAGGGAAGACTGACATCACTTCACTCTACGGAAGCAGAGACTCGAATGTCTGGAAGATCTCTTGCCACCTCTGACACTTCTGAGAGCCTCTTCCCCCATTGAAGAATTAACCACTCCAGTCCTTTACTTCTCCTGCACTCAGACAAATGTTACCATGGGACTTACATCAGTTGGTTTCCTTAGACAGTAAGCATCCAAGAGCAGAGAACATTTTGTTTTCAGTCTTGAATTTCTCACATCATACTCTGTTCCAGGAACAGAACAACTTTTCCATAAAAATCTTGTTTAATGAACTTGTATCTTTATCACATTTTTGTTTTATTTCACAATTATGTGGACTTGTGAAAGTATCTTAGTCTGTAAGAATCTTTTAACATGGACCTTGCACAGTTATTGAGGGCATTAGATGAGAACATACATTAAATATTTTGAAAGAAATGACATCCCCCATACCATCATTCTCTCCCTAAAACAACAGTCCCTTCAGAAGCATGGGAAGGAGGGAGAACATCTCTTGGAAATTTTAATATTAAGAACAGGAATTGAAATAGTCCTTCATTCCCTCAGTTTAAGTCAGTCTCTCTCTCTCTCTCTCTCTCTCTCTCTCTCTCTCTCTCTCTCTCTCTCTCTCTCTCTCTCTCTCTCTTCTCTCTCTCTCTCTCTCTCTCTCTCTCTCAGAAAGGTCTAAGTCATCATGGTATTTCAAGAAAGATGGAATAATTCCACTTGTAAACTAAAAAGATATGTGCATCTTGAAAAGCTGTTGTTAAATTTTATAGAAAACACCTGGAGAAAATTTGCCATAAACAATAATGAAATCTTCCAAGAAATTTAACTCTTAGATCAGGTCTCATTTAGTATGAACCTTGTACAGTCATCCTCCCTTATCTGCAGGTTTGCTTTCTGAGGTTTTGATTACCCATGATCAACTATGATCTAAAAATATTGATATTTGTAATAGAAATCACATTCACATAACTTGTATTGAATTATATTGTTATGATTATCATATTTTATTACTAATATATGACTGTGCCTAGTTTATAAATTAAAGCTTACTGTAGGTATAAATGCATGGTAAAAATTATAGTATGTATATAGGGTTCAGTATGTGGATGGCTTTGGACATCCACAAGGGCAATTTGGAACACATGCCTGGCAGATAAGCAAGGAGGGAGTACTGTATGTAAACACATAATGGTATATTTAATATACAACATTTACTCATTCATTTATTGAGCAAGTATTTATTAAGCATATAAATATTTTAGGGAAAATCAAAGCATATTCTCAAATTAACTAACTGTAGAATTTCCTAAGCTGAAAACACAGATTCTTGGGGAGCACTTTTTAACTATAATATGGGGACTCTTTTAAAGACCAGATCCCATACTTACACATTTTATGAATTTCCAAAAAATGATTATTGAATAAATGCAATAATTACTATTAAATAATTTTCATCCTTTATATTATATATATGTATATGTGTGTGTGTATATATATATATATATATATATATATATATATATTTTTTTTTTTTTTTTTTTGTCTAAGATGATGTTGAACATTACCAGAACCAAGTGATCCCTGACATAGTGATGTTAAATAATTAAATAAATCTCCCCAACCCTTGGACATAGCCTAGTACCAAGAGACAACCCTCCCTATGTAATGTACTTAAGACTCAGGGATATTATACTTGTTTCACTATGACAAGGTCAGGCAAAAATCCTCCAAATTCTCTTTCTTTGTTTCATTAATATTTATGTATGAAGCTTGTCCCCACTGATCAATGAGAACAAAATGCTACTAAGCAAACTTTGGTTAAACTTCTGTCTTTCCTCTAGGCCTGCCTCTCATCTTTGAACCACCTTCATAGTGAGCCAATACAGCCCCTTAAGAGCCCTTCCTGAGAACAGGCTCCTCTCAAGGGAAAACATTCTGATTTACTATCCAATCCATCATCTGCCCTTTAATCCTACTTCTCCAAGCCAGGATTTTTCTGTAGCCTTGTTTACTTCTTCCTATCAAAGAATAAACTCTTCTTTTTTTTTTACTCTAAACCTGACAGATCTCATAGCCTGTTGCTGTAGCCCCCTTTCACCCATTACAATAGTCCTTTCCTTTCTTTAAAATAATCCTTTTGGATAGTGTTTATCTAATCCTATATTTCTGTTTTGATATTTACTTTAATAGAGAACTGAACCCTCTCACATACACACAATGTACAAATGTAAACAAATTCTCTACTATAGTCCTAACTTTATATATATATTTTTTTCATTTGATCTCATTGGGCATGTTTTTTTTTTTTTCAATTCACTGAAATGAAAACATTTATTAACATTCAAGTTGCATAAAGAAAGATATTTAGAACTGGTATCAAATAAAGGTGTTTGCAAATGATAGTTCCATGACTGTCTAGGGATTTGGGGAACAGTTCAGAAAGACTGTCTTTCTAAATGTTGGGGCTCCTCTTAATTATACAAACTTCCCATAAGATTGAATATTTAGTGCCATCTACTGGCATGTACTGCAAACTTAAATCAAAACAAATTGCACGTCTTTCCTCTACACAATATGTAAACACATTTGTGGAAACGATGGTCTTCTAAATAACAGACCTAACAACAAATGTTTATGTTCTACATAATTTATTTATTGCCCCACTACATTTACTACTCTTTGTCTCATATATTCAGAAAGTATTTTTTAGTTGCTAAAATATTACTAACTGATTTAGGGTTAACTATATGAACAAATATAATTTTTGTATAATGTAGACTAGGATGGTACAGTTCAGCATAGTACAGAGCTTTGACACACAAACTGTTGTCTGCCGGCCAGTGGTAACAGTATCATCTGGGAGCTTGTGAGAAATGTAGAATCTCAGGCTTATTTTCAGACCTACTTAAAAAGAATCTACCCATGAACAAGATCCTTAGTTGAAATATATTTATATTTTATGAGAAGCACTAGTACAAGTATTGCACAGCAAGCAAAAATAAAAATACAAAGAAAGGGAAATTCCCAAGATTGCTGTCATGGTCCCAGAATCATTTTTCATTTTTCAATCTTTAAATGGACTTTGGCCTGCAATTAAGATATTTTGAATCACGTAAGATAAATTGAAGCAGTTATGAAACAAATTATATCTCTGTTAAAGAAAGACAATTAAGAACAATACCCTCAAGCTGTATGTTAATATTATACATTTGTGCATATTGGGATTCATTTTTCCATTTGACTCATTGATGAGACTTTCTATAAGATTAATGACTGAGACAGCTACACCAGCAGCCTCTTATGAAAGTCAACGGATAGTCAAGGGAAAGATACAAATCACGGCATTGGAATTGAGAGTAAAGTCAGTTTGGGATAGTAAATCGTATGAGTGCGCGCGCGCGCGCACACACACACACACACACACACACACACACTGATCCCCCAATATCAACTTGTCAGTCCCTAGAAGTTAAGATTTGACAGCCCCCTGGCTTTCCATAGATTCCATAATTGCTGTATTAGAAGGGGGTTCCATTGCCTTAAGCAATGTCATTTGGTGCACCAGATGCCTCTAACTTGAAAAAGAGACACAAATAAAAGTGTGAACAGTGTTCATTTTTCATAAATTGCATATAAAAACATTATTGAGACTTTCAATTATGAAAAAAATGGCACCCAGCCATTTTTTAATGTTTCATGTGTGTTCGAGAATGTGCATTTTTTAGTTATTAGGTGCTATGTAGGTAGACAATCAAACTTTTAATAATTATTAATAGGTTGTCCAAATCCTATATATCATTATTATTTATTTCACTGCCTGACCAATCAATTAATACAAATACATTAATATTCCCTACTATAATGACAAATTAAATTTTTTTCTTCTTCCAGGAGATTTTGCTTCCTATATTTAAAGGTTATTTTACTAGGCTGTTTATATTTTTCTGAAAAATTTATTATTTTATAATTATATTATTTTTCTCTTCATTCCTAAAATGCTTTCATGATAAATTCTATATTGATTTAATACTACTCAAAGTAATCTATACTTTACATGTTAAGGATAAGGAATTTCCAGGGCCATCGTCCTTTTGACCAGTTGGTTACAACTCAAGTATCTGTCAAATACCTTTGGGTTCCATAATTCACCAGAAAAGTTCACGGGACTCATTGAAAGAAAGTAACATACTGACAGTTATTGTTTTACTATAATAAAAGAATATATTAGAGGAGGTACCTATGGTGAAGAGATGCATAGGGTAAAGTCTAGGAGGATTCCCAACACAAAGCTTTCAACATCTTTCTAGCATGAAAGCGTGATAATATTCAGAATATTGCCAACCAGGGAAGTTTCACCATTCAGAGTTCTCATGGGGACTTCATCCTATAATCATGACTGGTTAAATCACTCTGTACCTCATTCAGTCTCCAGCTGCTCCTGTCTTCTGCAGGGTCAGGCTGATATCAAAATAGATGGTTTATCTTTCTGTAATAGCCAAATTTAACTTTAGTCCATTCAGTAATATGACTATCTAGTGCCCTTTCCAAGTCACTACATTAGCATGACCATCAGCTATAGTCTAACAGATGACTACTCGTGACAAAAATACTCCAATTGTTTGGAAAATGTTAAAGGTTTGGAAGCTACTTCCCAGGAGCCAAGATGAAGGTCAGGCTTCTCTTTGGAAAAAGTTAATTCTTCACCAGTACTCATATAGAAATACTAATATTGGTACTCTAATATTCTTTAAACTAGGATTTTCCCTGAAAACATAAATTCAGATGTTAGAAATATCCAAATATTTTAATAATGACAACAATGTGAGTGGTTGAAGTTCAGTATTAAACAAAATTTGTTGTGTTGGGGTAAAATAATTCATATATTTTCTATTTAGAAGAGACAGACCTAAATCATATAGGCATGTTATCAGATAAGTGCAAATTAAAACCACAATAGCACATCACTACTCAGTCACCAGAAGAGGCAAAGCTAAAAAGACTAATTATACCTCAGTGTTAAGTTGTGGCACAACTTGAACTGTCACATATTTCTAGTGGGAGTATAATTTGGTTCAATAACTTCTGGAAAATGTCTGCAATATGTACTTATGCTAGATGTATATATAACTTATACTTAAAAAATTCTGCTTCTGGGTATACACCCAATAATAACATTTAATAGAAGACCTTTACAAGAATACTCACAGCAGTTTTATGGATAATAGCGAAAACTGAAAACAATCCAAGGTTCATCAAGAGTCCAAATGAGTATTTTCACAATGAAAAAGGATAAGCTGAGATGTAACAATATGATGAACATTATAAAACAATTCTGAAGGAACAAAGGCAAACAGAAAAGAGTAAATCTCATACAATTCCAATTAATATAAAAATTCAACAAAGGCAAAAAAAATATATAATTAAAAAAGTCAAACCACTGTTTTCTTTGGAAGAGAGTAGTGAATAGGTAAGGTCTGAAGAACTTTTGTGGGTTACAGATCATAATTTGAACTGTAATTACACAGGATTAATCATTCATATATAATATAAATACATGTAAAAATTATCAAGCGGTGCAATTAAGACACACGAATATACACCAAATCTTAAATAACAATAGTCAAAACATAAGGATATAGAAAGATATTTGCTTCCAAGACACCCTCACCTTCCAGCTTCATACACCAACTTGCCTTCAACTGGTTTCAAGAAATAGAACTACTAAACAGATATTTGAGGTGTGAGTGGGATGGGGAATGAACCAAAACAAAACCCAAACTTTATTTTTTTTTATATTTATTTTTTAGTTATCGGCAGACACAACATCTTTGTATGTGGTGCTGAGGATCGAACCTGGGCCGCATACATCCCAAGCGAGCGCGCTACCGCTTGAGCCACATCCCCAACCCCAAGCCCAGACTTTATTGACAGAAGTTAATTGTTACAATCTGTAAACAAGTCAGGATGGCACCTGGCATTTTGCCAGAGGGAGTGGTTTGTGAAGTAACGCCAGTGAGCCATTAAGTGTGGAGATTCCTTATTGGTTGACTGCTGTATCTAGTTTATGTTAATTAAGATAAGCTGTGTGGAATGTATAAATACCTCTGTTTTCCTACAATAAATGGCTTCCACTCCTGCTGTATCAATCTACACAAGTTGTTCGTCACCCCCTGGTTATTTTGCTGCAGCCGGACTTCGGCAGTTAATATAGTCAAACAAAGACATCAGTGCTTAGGTTGAGAAAGTAGGATTAGAAAATGGAGAATGCATAAAAAGAGGAGGTAATGTTGAATGTAGCAGTCCTACTAAGGAAAGCAGGCCTGCAAGCCAATACTCTGCTTCAGAATCATGAGTATAGCTGCATATTTAATGAGGCTTCATTTCCATGAGTCAGTGAAATACTATGAGAAAGACACTGAACATGAACAATATAGCACTAAATCTTTGGACATATTTTGTGGGGTTAGAATAATGCCATCACTCAGACATAATTGCCTGTGGAATATCAGTGTGTCTTTGCTTTCCTGAAGTTTTCTAACATCTAGCATATTTCCTTCTGTGTCCATTTGCAATTTTTCTTTTTCTGATTATATTAGCTTTCTAGAGCTGTCACAACAAAGCACCATAATCTGAGGAATGCAAGCAAAAAATGTTTTGTATCACAGTTGTCGAAGTCAGAAATCCAAAATTAGGTGTCAGCAGAGCTAGGCTCCCTCTAAAGGGACTAGGAAAAGATCTGATTTAGGTCTCCCTCCTAGTTTCTGGAAGTCTCTGATTTTTTGGAAGCATAATTCCAATATTTAGATGGCATTTTCCTTTATGTAAATAGTTTCTGTGTCCAAATTTTCCTATTCAGAATAATTGGTTATATTGAATTAGGACCCACCCTAATAATGACATTTTAAATTGATAATCTGTGAAGACCCTATTTCCAAATAAAATCATTTTCACAAATGCTGGGAGCACATCTTTTGGAGAGATGTAACACAACCCATATCACTAGTCTGCTGTCATAATGCTAATGCTATAATGTCCTTGAACTTTTATCTTGAGTTTCCAACACAAGGCTTCCTTCCTAGGATCTCCTTTTTGCTACCATTAGTGGCCAGAAAGAGATTACCTCATTCATAGCCACAAATAAATCACCTGTCCATTCTTATAGCGGCTAGCATTGTTTCAACCATTATTCATAAAATCTCTAACAAAGCATCACTTTCTAAAATCAAGTATCCCAAGGAGTCTAGATGTCCAGGCATTTCTGTCACAGTGTAAATGTAGGCAAAACCTCTGGGTTAATGCACATTACACAAACAGGGGGTGGAAATGTAGAAATTGGAATGCTAATGTCTCTTAAACTGTTGACCTCCTTCATCCTTAGTTCCATTACCTAAATTCAAGCTTCACCATCTTCTGCCTGGATTATTTTAACAATCTCCTAATGGGCTCCCTGCCTCCAATCTTACCTCCCTCAAATGCATTCTCCACATTAGACCCAGAATGATCTTTCTAAACCACCCACTCCCCTCCTCAAAATCCCTGTATATGCTCACAACTACTCACCAGATAATGTCCCATATTTTGATAATGCCTTTCAAGCCCTTATTTAAATTAATTTCAGTGTGTTTTTTTTTAATTCACCTTTCTCTCTCCTTCAGGAAGTTGCTACTGCTTTTGTTTCAGCCTGGAATATTCTTTCTACCTAATCCATTATCTAAGTTGAGCCCTTAATCCTTGCAAAAACTTTTCCAGGATATCCAAAAGCTAGATTAGGTGCCCCTTTCCACTACCCTCAAGTACTGTCACAGGATTCGGTACTTAACTCCTACTATGGCTTTATCACTGTATTATAATTATGTGTGCACACATATGTTTCCCCAACTATCCTCTAAATTCCTTTAGGGCCAGCATCATGTGTTATCATGCTCACTATTCTATCCTTAATGCCTAGCCAAGTACCTTTCACATAGTTAGTATTTAGTAAAGTCTTTCTGGATGCATAATTAATAAAAATAAAAGGAAGAGATATTCTTTGGTTGCTATGAATATTTTTCTTCTGTATAAAACTGTCTCCAAGCTCATTTTGAATGAGTACATTTCACTGCTTTTAATGGAGTGGATCATTGCAATAAAGTCATCAAATACAAAGAAGTAACAGTTTAGGTAGGATGCACTCATGTTTGATTCCATCCAAATAGGGTTAGTTGCTAAAGTCCCCAGACAGACTTATCTCAGGGGGAAGTTTTCCCAGCACAAGTCAGTATTCTATGCTTTTCTTTAGAACACAGAAATGTGTGACACTCAAAGAAAACGTGTGACATACAACAGGTGTTTGGAGATATTAAAATGTGAAAGGGAGGTTTTTGTTCACAAAATAGAGTTCTTTTGTTTTACAAAAAAAACACAAATATCCCCTACTGAATAGAAAAATGTAAAACTTTTGTGAAATATCTTATTCCCCTACCTTTCAAAATTGAGATCATAAAACTGCACAGCTCTCCAAAACAACACTTTATTCCAGATTTTGGGAATAAAACAAAACTGAAAAAAAAAAAAAGCTAGCAGAAGATTTTTACAAAATGCAGAAGTACCAAGATGTATATTTTGTGCATTTCTGCAAAAATGTACCCATTTTGAAGACTTCAGAGATATCAAACATTATTATGAGCTAATACATTTCTCCTTATAGCTATTCTCCAGAACACCTATCAAAAACAGGCCTAGTCAAGGAGTTGACATAGTTTCAAATGGAGGTTATTAATATGGTGACAGCACTCCATTAAAATAACTCTGAAAATCACTACCTTGAAGGAGTGAGCTATTGGTGGGAAAGTGGGATCCTTGTTTCCTGTCATTCCTGACTAATTACAACATGATTGCTTAAGGACATTCCAATAGTTTGCCTTGTGTAAAAAGGAAACAAAGATAAAAAATTCCCTTTGAAGGAACTCAGCTTTCTAAGAGGTACATTTCTCTTATTGGCTCTTGTCAGTTAATAGGGAGAAAAAGATCCTGTTCTTTCATTCCTGATATAAAGGGTAAAGATTTCGTTTAAGGTAACATAATAAATATAATATTTTCTATGACTAAACAGTATGTAGATTTTAATAGAATCAGAATAATTCATTATCTTATATCTCTATATACTACTAAAGTGAAATGTCCATCAAAAAATAAAGTTTCTTACATAATGCATTTCATTTTAGAGATTTGACAATAGCCAGACAAATATTGATCTAACTGAATCAAATATCTTCTATGGTTGCATTTACTAACTTTTAATTAATCTGAATTTGTCATTAGAAAAATGCATGAGATTTATTTGTAATTATTCTCCCAGATATATACTCAATTTTTGTTATCTACAGTAGAGAGTAGAATATAACCAAGATAACTCAACCTCCAAATCACTCTCTTGTCTAAACTTCTAATCAATTTCACAAAGCAACTTCACCTCAAGTTAAAATGTCACCAAAAAGATAAATGACTAAAATATGAGTATTAATTTTAAAAAAGAAACAGAAACAAGGATACTGGAAAATAATTGACCGTGTTAGTCTCAAAATACTTCTTTATGAGGTAGGTGTAGGTTGAAAGTGTGAGGAGGAATTATTATATTGAGTAAAATGCAAGCCAAAGTTTGTCCTTTCTGTGTGTAAGTCATACATACATGGAGGTCTAATACATTAGGAAATGCAAACAGAGAATAAATTAATGGATCTTATGGGGCCGTGGAATAAAAATTTAGTTTCTATTAACTGTGAAAGGAGGCAGTAATGATAAAGCACTTCCAGACATACATAAAATACCCCCTGTGTACCTTTGGTAATAAAACATCTTCAAGAACAATGATAAGACAAGTGCAATTATTGCTTTTGAGAATCTATGAGGAAAAGAGATATTAAGTAAATGTTATAATTAATTAATTAGCCAACACTGTGAAGTCTATGCCATGGAAACACAAACTGAGGGACTGAGAGTGTCTGAAAGGGAAGCATCCTCTGGGGAAGTAGAGTTAAAAAGTCATTCAAGGCAACTCAGCAAATCTTATTGAACATGTTATATGTATGGTACCATATGATACATACTTTTGGTTGGATGTATAGTACTACACCTTTTGATAATATGATGTGGTCATACAATAAAGGTATGTTCAGTCATTTAGAAACAACTATCATGGAAAGTAGAAAGCATTGCTTCCTAAGAGAAGTACTGATACACTGAATATTCTTGGAGAAGCAATAACTTTCATTTTCTTTTCTTTTTTTAATGTGATTTTTTAAAATTTTTTTCATTTTCTTGATAATATTAAACAAAATTACACACAAACACCAATCAGATTATTGAATATCAATGGTAACAAGCTTACCTCTTGTTAAGACTGGTTTCCCAACACCAGAAAGTGATGACACAAGGTACAGCTTGCTTGCTTCTGGTACACAATGATATCTGAGAGAGAGAGTCCTCACAATGCATCATTTGGGAGCCGACAGTAAAATGAAAATAGTGTTCCCAGAGACTCTTTAGATCTGGGCTTTCTAATGGGCAATATGTGATTTTACAGACTTTAATTCAGGAATATAAAGTTCAAATAGATTCCACGTCATGTTTTCTTTTTTTTTTTTTAATTATTCCCATACTCTTTATTTTTTTATTTTTTTTTTAATTTTTTATTGTTGGTTGTTCAAAACCTTACAAGTATCTTGATATATCATATTTCACACTTTGATTCAAGTGGGTTATGAACTCCCAATTTTACCCCATATACAGATTGCAGAATTACATCAGTTACACATCCATTGATTTACATATTGCCATACTAGTGTCTGTTGTGTTCTGCTGCCTTTCCTATCCTCTACTATCCCCCCTCCCCTCCCCTCCCCTCCCCTCTTCTCTCTCTACCCCCTCTACTGTCATTCATTTCTCCCCCTTGTATTATTTTTCCCTTTCCCCTCACTTCCTCTTGTATGTACTTTTGTATAACCCTGAGGGTCTCCTTCCATTTCCATGAAATTTCCCTTCTCTCTCCCTTTCCCTCCCACCTCTCATCCCTGTTTAATGTTAATCTTCTTCTCCTGCTCTTCATCCCTACTCTGTTCTTAGTTACTCTCCTTATATCAAAGAAGACATTTGGCATTTGTTTTTTAGGGATTGGCTAGCTTCACTTAGCATAATCTGCTCTAATGCCATCCATTTCCCTGCAAATTCTATGATTTTGTCATTTTTAATTCAGAGTAATACTCCATTATTTGTTGGTTTTTTCTTTTTTTAAGGAATGAACTCCAAGCAATGAATTTTCCTCTTAGAACTGCTTTCAATGTGTCCCATAGATTCCGATATGTTGTGTCTGTGTTTTCATTTATCTCTAAGAATTTTTTAATTTCCTCCTTGATGTCTTCTATAACCCATTGATCATTCAGTAACCTATTGTTCATTCTCCAAGTGATGTATGCTTTTTCCTTCCTTCTTTTATCGTTGATTTTCAGTTTCATTCCATTATGATCAGATAAGATGCATGGTATTATCTCTACTCCTTTATATTGTCTAAGAGTTGCCCTGTGACATAATATATGATCTATTTTTGAGAAGGATCCATGTGCTGCTGAGAAAAAAGTGTAACTGCTTGATGTTGGGTGGTATACTCTATATATGTCAATTAAGTCTAGGTTATTAATAGTGTTATTGAGTTCTATAGTTTCCTTATTCAACTTTTGTTTGGAAGATCTGTCCAGTGGCGAGAGAGGTGTGTTGAAGTCTCCCATGATTATGGTATGGTGGTCTATTAGACTCTTGAACTTGAGAAGAGTTTGTTTGATGAACATAGCTGCACCATTGTTTGGGGCATAAATATTTATGATTGTTATGTCTTGTTGGTGTATGGTTCCCTTAAGCAGTATGTAGTGTCCCTCTTTATCCCTTTTGATTAACTTTGGCTTGAAATCTATTTTATTTGATATGAGTATGGACACGCTTGCTTGTTTCCGAAGTCCATATGAGTGATATGATTTTTCCCAACCTTTCACCTTCAGCCTATGTATGTCTTTTCCTATCAAATGCGTCTCTTGTAGGCAGCATATTGTTGGGTCTTGTTTTGTGATCCATTCTACTAGCCTGTCTCTTAATTGGTGAGTTTAAGCCATTAACATTTAAGGTTATTATTGAGATATGGGTTGTTCTTCCAGCCATATTTGTTTATTTCTGTTACTAAACATGGTTTGTTTTCCTCTTTGATTATTTTCCCCCCCCTTTACTGTCCTACCTCCCACTGTTGGTTTTCATTGTTATTTTCCATTTCCTCCTCCTGTAATGTTTTGCCAAGGATGTTTTGAAGAGATGGTTTTCTAGCTGCAAATTCTTTAAACTTTTGTTTATCGTGGAAGGTTTTAATTTCATCTTCCATCCTGAAACTTAATTTCGCTGGATACACAATTCTTGGTTGGAACCCATTTTCTTTCAGTGTTTGAAATATGTTATTCCAGGATCTTCTAGCTTTCAGAGTCTGTGTTGAAAGATCAGCTGTTATCCTGATTGGCTTACCCCTAAATGTAGTCTGCTTCCTTTCTCTTGTAGCTTTTAAAATTCTCTCCTTATTCTGTATGTTGGGCATCTTCATTATAATGTGTCTAGGTGTGAATCTCTTATGATTTTGCACATTCGGCGTCCTGTAGGCTTCTAGGATTTGGGATTCTGTCTCATTCTTCAAGTCTGGGAAGTTTTCTCGTATTATTTCATTGAATAGATTGCTCATTCCTTTGGTTTGGAGTTCTGTACCTTCCTGTATCCCAATGACTCTTAATTTTGGTCTCTTAATGTTATCCCATATTTCTTGTATGTTCTGCTCATGGTTTCTTAACAGTCTTGCTGAGCTGTCTATATTCTTTTCCAGTTGAAATACTTTGTCTTCATTGTCTGATGTTCTATCTTCTAAGTGTTCTACTCTGCTGGTAGTATTCTCCATTGAGTTTTTAAGTTGGTTTATTGCTTCCTGCACTTCTAGGATTTCTGTTTGTTTGTTTTTTATAACCTCTATCTCCCTGTATAGTTGATCCTTTGCTTCCTGGATTTGTTTGTGTAATTCATTGTCGAAGTGATCTTTCATTGTCTGATTTTGCTGTCTAATGTCTTCCTTGATACTCCAGATCATCTGAAGCATGTATATCCTGAATTCTTTATCTGACATTCCATCTGCTGCAGCTGTTACCTCTTCTAAAGTTGAGTTGACCTGCATTGCTTGTGGTCCTTTCTTTCCTTGTCTTTTCATACTGCTTGCGTTTATTTCTGCTTGGTGAAACTGTTGTGTTTTTGAAATGTTTTTTCCCCCTATATATTTATATTGCTGTTTTATAGTTGAAAAGTCTCCCTTGCAGGGTAGGGCGGCCGTCTGCCTACCTTGCAGGCGCGGGCGGCGGCTCTGCTCTCTCCTTACTCCAATTGGGGTGTCATGACTACCACGCCGGAAGGTCACTGGGCCTGTTCCGGGCGCGGGCAGAGGCTCTGTTCTGCCCCTACTCCAATTGGGGTGACGAGTGTACCATGCCGGCAGGCCACCGGGCCTGATCCGCCGGTCGGTTGCAGGTCTGCCTACCCTGCAGGCGTGGGTGGCCGCTCTACTCTGCCCCTACTCCAAATGGGGTGACATGTCTGTCGCACCGGCAGGCCACTGGGCCTGTCCCGCTGGTCGGTCGCAGGTCTGCCCACCTTTCGGGCACAGGTGGCGGCTCTGCTCTGCCCCTACTCCAATTGGAGTGTCGTGACTACCACGCCGGCAGGTCGCTGGGCCTGTTCCTGGCACGGGCGGCGACTCTGCTCTGACCCTACTCCAATTGGGGTGACCTGTGTACCATGCCGGCAGGCTCCTGGACCTGATCCGCCGGTCTGTCGCAGGTCTGCCTACCTTGCAGGCGCGGGCTGCGGCTCTGCCCTGCCCCTCCTACCACGCCTGTGGACCGCTGGGCCTGATCTGCAGGTTGGTCGCAGGTCTGCTCACCCTGCGGGCACGGGTGGTGGTTCCGCTCCGCCCCCACTCCAACTGGGGTCACGTGACCACCACATTGGCTCCACTGTGAGCCAATCATCAGCCAGCAGCTGGAAGTTTGCTGGCAGCTGGAAGTTTGCTGGGGCCCCTTTGGCTGTGGCTCTCAACATCTCCCCCTCTCTGTTTAAACAACAAGCATGTGGCTTAGAGACCGTGCCTGTTAGTCAGTCCAATTCAACATATGGTCCTTACCCGTCATCGGATGAACTGACCTCTAGGCGTCAGCCTCCTGTCTTAGGTTGGTACCACTGCAATTGGATCATACCCGTCACTGACTACCGGTCCAGCATACAGCCATACTTGTGGATAGGCCTTTGCACCTGTGGGGGGGTGAGGTTCTTTGCCTCACCTCTGTTGGCCCCCAAATTTTAGACCATCACTAGTAGAGGAGGATGCAAAATGCCATGACATTAAGCCAATTGAGGGCTCCTTTGAAAACATTGTACCACCGGTGACACCATCAGCAAAAATACTCCAGCACTACCACAATTCGCTGTACCAACAGATAGTTCACAATGCATACAGGTGAGCTCACAATGTGTCCAGGCAAGTTCTGCAAGCAGTTCAGTGATGGCTATTGTAGAAGCTGTAGATTGGTTTTATCTTTGACTTCACCAGCAGTGGGATGAAGATAGGAATTCTGGCAATAATGGCTAAAGAAAAAATTATGTAACATTACAGAAGGCACTAAAAGAAAACAATTTTCTTAACAATTTACATTATCTTTAAGAGAATTATTAAATATAATGAAAAGGAAAGGTGAAAGTAAACAAACAGATCTGTTAACCTTCTTTTTTGTTTACATATTAAAACAATCCTCAACAGTTGTTTACCCAATTTAAATTAAACCATATAACTCACGTGAAAAAAAAAATATTTGGATCCATTTTTTCATGAGCGCTCATCTTATATGATATATGGACATACATACATTCAAACATATAACACAAAACACAAGTGTGCACACATAATATAATACATACAACACATAACATTATAGTAAAGGCCTTATAACTTTTTACAGGTGAAATCTCCATTGCAATGTTTAAAAACTCTATAGTCAAAAAATAGAACTGATCAGCAAAACATTAACCTAGGTCTGTATGAGCTCAAAAAACAAAATAGAACTTCATGATATGGCAAAGGGCAATAATAAAATAGATATTGAAAAAAGCATCCTGGTTCTGTTGCAGATGTAAGAATAGCCAAACTGGAGTTTTGGATATCAGTTGTTATGGATTTGAGCCAAATCATCTTCTTTTTGGTCTGTAGAAATCGCTTTAGTTAATCTTTCTGGAATCCAAATCGGCTGCTGTTCTCCCTGTGGAAACACATAAACAGACCCCCGACTCCAGACAATTACTGGGTCAGGACCTTGGTTAATCTCTCTGGAATCCAAATCGCCCGGGCGCGGGCGAAGACTCTGCTCTGCCCCTACTCCAGTTGGGGTGACGTGTGTACCATGCTGTCAGGCCACTGGGCCTGACCCGCCAGTCTGTCGCAGGTCTGCTTACCTTGCAGGCGTGGGCTGCGGCTCTGCCCTGCCCCTCCTACCACGCCCGTGTACCACTGGGTCGCGGGTCTGCCCACCTTGCGGGCACGGGTGGCGGCTCCCCTCCGCCCCCTCTCCAATTGGGGTCACGCGATCACCACGCCAGCGAGCCGCTGGGCCTGCTCTGGGCGTGGGCGGTGGCCCGGCTCCTCCCCTCTGGCTCGACAACAAATCGAGAGAGACTCAGGTGTCTGCGCCTCACCCTCCCTACCAGGAGACCAACTGTTTCTGTCGCCGCTGGTATTGATGAAGTTCTCTCCTCCGCCGCTTTCTGATGACATCAGATCTCTGCCATGTTGGTATCCTATGCGAATGGCAGCATTTCGTTCCCTTTGCCGGGTAACCAAAGCAACGGGTGAGTCCTGACCGGCCCTCAGCAGGACCCGGACCGAGAAGCAGTTTCCGAGGGCTCCTTAGCCCTGGGCCAGGGCAGTTCCAGGAGCTGGAACTCGGCCGCTCCGTGCTCGGTGTATGCTCTGATAAGAGCAGGCTCCAAGAAGCACTCAGGCACTGAGCCTGAGTAATCTGTCTGTAAGCCGCAGGCGAATGGCAGCCTGAAATTACCTGTTCTATGGCTGAATGAGCTGCGGTCAGTCGAAAACAGGGATGGTGACGTCAGCTCTCCAAGATCGTGGCTGCTGGCCTCCTCTGTGGTCTGACCGGTGTGGAGAACCGAAATGGACCGCTTCCTTCCCCTGTCTCGAACCCAGAATTCAGCACTGAGTACGGTGCTTGCACGGCTGGCAGAAACTGCAGCACTGTATCCCTGCATCGCTATCTCCTCGTTTCCCAGCGCGCGCTGCAGACTCTAGCTGCAGGGCAATTTGCTGAATAAGCAGTGTTACCCTCCGTGCGACAAATCTCTCGCATTTGAGTCCCCGTAGCCGATCCTCGTGTGATGGAAATCCTTCCTCCAGGTTCCGGAGCACCCCACTATTGCTGGAAATTCCTAACAAGATATCCTTTAGCCGTCCTGACTCGTCATACTCCCACACAGTGACGCAGCACACGGGGGCAATGCACTCCCCTCGCAGCCATCTTCCTCCTCCCACGTCATGTTTTCTTATTCAATAGGCTAAGTTCATATCCTTTAGGTTGTGTCTTTTATTTAGGAAAAATAGTGGAAACCTGAACCTGTCAAGCTTTTTATATCAACAGAAATTGTGATTTCCATAAATCCAGTAATATTAATATGTGGATAGTATTTTAATTAACGAATCAGTTGTTAAAAGGTATCCATATAAATCAGGGATTTATAATTAGTCAAGTGAAATTCAATGAACAGATTTCTTTTTCATCCTTGTAATAAAAAATATGAGGGATTTCCTAAATAGATTATCACCACCCTTGTCCTGGCAATAACTACTATATAATTAGTGCAAACTATGGGGCAGATTCTGAGTAAAACATTGAATATACATTATCTCACTTAACTCTCTCAATATATCTGTGAGAAATTCAACAGTCTGCTTACACATGAGGAAGCTCATTCACTTTTTGACATTCAAAAAAAAACCCCAGATTTTTAAACCAGACACATTTCTATACTATGAGTAATACAGTTTATAAAGGTTGTTAGAAAATGTTGGAGGGTATCCTCTGCAAGCAGTAGACTAGGATTTGAACTCATAATCATATCTCTTACCTATTATTATCCAGCAATTACTAGTGGTTATTCATTAATGAAATTTTACTTAATTAAACTTTGAGCTACAAAGTTCAGTGATCAAGGGCTGGGGTTGTAGTTCAGTGGAAGAGTGCTTGCCTAGCATGTGTGAGGCACTAAGTTCTATTCTCAGCACCACATACAAATAAATAAAATAAAAGTCCATTAACAATTAAAAAATATTTTTAAAGAAAGAAGGAAAGCAGTCATATGAATAGGAGTATGTTTGGGGCTTTCCAAATTACATCCCTTACAGCTACAGAGAAACTTACCTACTGCTCTTTTCTATGCACCACCTGCTGTACCCAGTAGATCCCATGAAAGATATGATCTGTATGTGTTGTTCTATCATATGTCAGAGAGGATTCTGAAAGTGGATAAATAATAAAGTCAAATTATGAAGTACTTTTAATGTACTTTTTTTTTACCCATTTATCTGTTCAGTGCAAAATTTTTGATGTTTTCATGTTGTATTCCTTTTGTAAGAGCTCTAGTCTATTGGTTCAATGGTGACATGCTGATGTTAAAATAAATCAACTAAAGCTCAATATACCAGAAATGAACTAAACAGAATTTTTGATATATGTCTGTATTTACTCATTTAATGGGGGAACAAAATTATATTCTATGGATGATGTAATAGTTTGCAGTACTGGCTAATTTTAAATTTTAGTCACTCATGATTGATAGCTCCATATACACATATTTTCCTATCTTTATTTTTGCACAATATTTAAACAATTTAATTATTTATTAATAGAAATTTTTGTAGATCATTAATTGATAAAAATCTTAAAACTTTATAAATCATTGTGCTATTGTTTTTCCATTTTAAATACACTTAAACATTTTCATATGTTTACCTTTTCCTTTGGAAATCACTTGGAATTCTGGGCTAATGCCTCTTGGGCATTTAGGCAAATATGCCAAACAATCAAGACAAATGAGACCCTCTAGTTTTGCACACAATGAAGACAAAACAATTGATCAGAACCAATCATTATCTAAGCTTACAGAGTTACTTTTAAGAATTAGATTGTTGTTTTTTACAACCATGTAAAAAGTACCTCTGTGAACTTCTGAAAATTAAAATTTCCATAGATGCTTTTATAATTTCAAGTAGGACAAGGTCACCTGAAGAATGTTCCTGAGATAATTTCTATTATACCATTTAGCTAAGGTTAAAAGTGAACAATGCAAGTTATTTTTATGTTATGACAGTGCTGCCTTTTCACACTTGCATTGACAAAATTTACTTCATATTATTTATCTCTTTTAGTTATTTTTCATAGTTGGTCAATTCATTCAAGTACAGAAAATGCTATTTATTTATTTATTTATTTATTTATTTATTTATTTATTTATTCTCATTTCCAACATGGAAAGTTATAGCTGATATAAGGCAGCTGCTGCTCTTAACACTAATCAATTAATAACAGAGTATACAGTATCAGGTGGCCTTAGGTAACATGGAAAGACATGAGAGGATGGACACTTTGGTTCTGCCCTCAGTGAATATGCAATCTAATGAAATTCCATATAACATTGTCATGGAACCATAGAATGGAATAAAGAAACCCTTACAAATATTTTATCTCAGGTGCCAAATTATCATACTGAAATATCTTTAATTCTTTCTTGAAAAAAAAATTCATTAAAATACCATTGCTAATAATATTTTAATAAATTTATTTGAAAAGAGTCCTGAAATACCCAAGCATCTATATAAATAACACGGCAGTTAATTTTAAAGAATTTCTAATAGGTGTCAAGTCCTGGAGTTTTACATGCATTCTCAATCAATCTTCACGACTACTCTGCCTATAGGGTTTATCTCCATTTTCTACATGAAGTTAACCAGTCTTAGAGAAGCTAAATGTTGATTCCAGTTACATGGCTAAAAATACCAGAGTGGGGATTGAAAATGAATTATTCTGACTCCAAAATCCAAACTTTCCTCCTTTACTCAGGCAGCTTCCCAAAGTAAGTCATCATATCTAAGATTGTTTCTCACTCTACAGAGACTCTATGATAATTACTGAATCAATTCAACAAATTTTCCATATACATCTAATATTGCATGGGTTAGTGATGAGAAACTTTTAACAGGGTGGTTCTCTAACCAAATGGACCTTGTATTCTATGGAAGAAAGTCAGTGGCCAAATATATCACCATGCATAATAACAACAGATATGCTTAAGGTCATATGCAGCTATTGGAGGGATACCAGTCTGAGATGTGAATGGAAAGCAGGGAATAAAAGTAGATATATTGAGCCAGTTTCTCTGTTTTTAAAATGATACATCAAATTATAAATATTATTAACAAGGTAATATGATATATTGATGCATGTATGCTGGGAGCCATTAGCCAAGTAGGTATGACAATTTCCTTGCCAGCGTACCCCATGTTGCTGACATGTTGCAGTGACATTGAATGTAAGTGACCTTGCTCAAGGACCAAGGCAGATTAGGGTGTTCCCGGTTTTAAGATAATCTTGTTTAGGGCGTTCCCAGTTTAGGTTCCAGGTTTAAGGTTTAAGATTATTCCTGCTGGGAATAGGGCGTATCCTGCTGCCTGAGTTCCCCTTGAGTTCTCACGGGATTCAGACAGTATATTTTTGGATATAGAAGCCCAGTGGAGGTGGATTTGGGCAGAGAACGTGGATTTGGGCAGAGAACGTGGATTTCCCCAGAACGTGATTGTAGACGGCTGGTGTGAGTTCGGGAATAAAGAGTTGCTGTTTGAATCTACAAGCTGTGTGGTGGCTCGTGATTGTGTGCCCAGCCAGACTGCAGCATTTGTGCCCAGCCAGACTGCGGCACATGTATACATAGTGCAATGTTTAAATTGAACATTTCTATTTCCTGAAATGCTTATCATTTATTTATAATAAAAATATTGAAAATTCTTTCTCTGGCTTTCTGAAATGCACAGTTCATTATTGTTATCTATGGTTAACCTAATGTGCAAAGTACCCTGAGGATTTTGGCTGTTATCTAACTGCCAACAAGTATCCACTGATCAAATATTCCCCGTAACTTTCTCTCTCCTACCTTACCTACACTCTGGAAACCACTTTTCTCTCAATTTTTATTAAATCAACATTTTTAGTCTACATATATGAATGAAATCATGTGCTGCTTGCCTTTCTGTGCCTGGCACATTTCACTTAACATATGATTTCCAATTCCATCCATGCTGTTGTGAATGACAGAATTTCATGCTTTTCCATGACCATATAGCATTTCACTGTGTATATGTGCCATATTTTCTTTATCCATTAATCAGTTGAAGATATTAATATCACTTTATTTTTTTTCTCTTTCTTATCTGTGGTAAATAGTGCTACAATAAATGTGCAAATGTATAACTCTTCAACATAAAAATTTTCCTTACTTTGGGATATATGCTCAGGAGTAGAATTGCTAAATCATATAGTAGATCCATTTACAATTTTTGGAGTAATCTCCATCCTATTTCCCATAATGACTCTACTAACTTATCTTACTACCAACAGTATTCCCTTTCTCCACATCCTCACCAGCACTTGTTATCTTTAGTTTTTCTTAAAACAGACATTCTTATTGGGAATAGCGAAATTTCATTGTGGTTTTGACTTACATTTTTCTGATGATTAGTGATATTGAGCAAGTTTTCTTACACCTGTTTGCCATTGTGTATCTTCTTTTGTTTATTTTCTATTTTTCTTTTTCTTTTCCCATATTTTTGTTGGTGCATTATAGTTGTACCTAATGATGGGAGTTGTTGTTACATATTAGTACATGCACACAACATAACAATGTCATTTGGCCAATATGACTCTCCAAACTTCCCATCCCTTTATTATTTTCCATTACTGATCTCCCTTTGATTTTCATGTGATTTTACCACATATATACAACTTTCTTTTCCTTTCTCCTCTCTAGCTTTCACATATGAGAGAAAACATACAATCCATGACTTTCTGAATTTAGCTTATTTCACTTAGTATTATATCTCTAGTTCCATCCAATGACATAATTTCATTTTTCTTTATGGCTGAATAAAATTCCATTGTGTATATATACCACATTTTCTTTATGCTTTCATCCACTTATGTACACCTAGGCTCATTCCATAGTTTGACTATTGTGAATTGTGCTACTACAAACATTGGTGTGCTTGTATCACTATAGTATAATTACTATAATTCTTTAGGATAAATATTGAGGAATTTTGGTATAGCTAGGTCATATGATGTTTCCATTCCTAGCCTTTAAGAAATCTCTGTACTGATTTACATAGTGGTTGTACTAATTTACAGTCCTACAAACAATGTAAAAATATTCCTTGTTCTCCCCATCCTCTCCAATATTGATTATTGTATTCTTGATAACTGTCATTTTGAATGGCATGAGAGATGAAATCTCAGTGTAATTGTTTTTGCATTTCCCTAATTTCCAATGATGTTGAACATTTTTTCATATATTTGTTGACCATTTGTATTTCTTTTTTTTAATACAAGGGTCTTCTTAATTCATTGGCATTTATTAATTGGGTTATTTGATATTTTTGATGTAAAGTTTTTTGATCTCTTTATATATTCTAGATATTAATCCCTGTCATAAAAGTATCTAGCAAAGATTTTCTGCCATTGATCACAGTGTTGATTATTTGCTTTGCTGTTTAGAATATTTTTTTTTTCAAGTTTTTCATAATGGCTCTCTCTTCTTTTTTTTTTTTAATTTTTTATTGTTGGCTGTTCAAAACATTACATAGTTCTTGATATATCATATTTCACAATTTGATTCAAGTGGGTTATGAGCTCCCATTTTTACCCCATATACAGATTGCAGAATCACATCAGTTACACATCCATTGATTTACATATTGCCATACAAGTGTCTGTTGTATTCTGCTGCCTTTCCTATCCTCTACTATCCCCCCTCCCCTCCCCTCCCCTCCCCTCTTCTCTCTCTGCTCCCTCTACTGACATTCGTTTGTCCCCCTTATATTATTTTTCCCCTTCCCCTCACTTCCTCTTGTATGTACTTTTGTATAACTCTGAGGGTCTCCTTCCATTTCCATGCATTTTCCCTTCACTCTCCCTTTCCCTCCCACCTCTCATCCCTGTTTAATGTTAATCTTCTTCTCCTGCTCTTCGACCCTACTCTGTTCTTAGTTACTCTCCTTATATCAAAGAAGACATTTGGCATTTGTTTTTTAGGGATTGGCTAGCTTCACTTAGCATAATCTGCTCTAATGCCATCCATTTCCCTGTAAATTCTATGATTTTGTCATTTTTTAATGCAGAGTAATACTCCATTGTGTATAAATGCCACATTTTTTTTATCCATTCATCCATTGAAGGGCATCTAGGTTGGTTCCACAGTCTAGCTATTGTGAATTGTGCTGCTATGAACATCCATGTAGCAGTGTCCCTGTAGCATGCTCTTTTTAGGTCTTTAGGGAATAGACCGAGAAGGGGAATAGCTGGGTCAAATGGTGGCTCCATTCCCAGCTTTCCAAGAAATCTCCATACTGCTTTCCAAATTGGCTGCACCAATTTGCAGTCCCACCAGCAATGTACAAGTGTACCCTTTTCCCCACATCCTCGCCAGCACTTGTTGTTGTTTGACTTCATAATGGCTACCAATCTAACTGGAGTGAGATGGTATCTTAGGGTGGTTTTGATTTGCATTTCTCTGACTGCTAGAGATGGTGAGCATTTTTTCATGTACTTGTTGATTGATTGTATGTCCTCCTCTGAGAAGTGTCTGTTCAGGTCCTTGGCCCATTTGTTGATTGGGTTGTTTGTTCTCTTATTGTCTAATTTTTTGAGTTCTTTGTATACTCTGGATATTAGGGCTCTATCTGAAGTGTGAGGAGTAAAGATTTGTTCCCAGGATGTAGGCTCTCTATTTACCTCTCTTATTGTATCTTTTGCTGAGAAAAAACTTTTTAGTTTGAGTAAGTCCCATTTGTTGATTCTAGTTATTAACTTTTGTGCTATGGGTGTCCTATTGAGGAATTTGGAGCCCGACCCCACAGTATGTAGATCGTAGCCAACTTTTTCTTCTATCAGACGGCGTGTCTCTGATTTGATATCAAGCTCCTTGATCCATTTTGAATTAACTTTTGTGCATGGCGAGAGAAAGGGATTCAGTTTCATTTTGTTGCATATGGATTTCCAGTTTTCCCAGCACCATTTGTTGAAGATGCTATCCTTCCTCCATTGCATGCTTTTAGCCCCTTTATCAAATATAAGGTAGTTGTAGTTTTGTGGATTGGTTTCTGTGTCCTCTATTCTGTACCATTGGTCCACCCGCCTGTTTTGGTACCAGTACCATGCTGTTTTTGTTACTATTGCTCTGTAGTATAGTTTGAAGTCTGGTATCGCTATACCGCCTGATTCACCCTTCCTGCTTAGCATTGTTTTTGCTATTCTGGGTCTTTTGTTTTTCCATATGAATTTCATGATTGCTTTCTCTATTTCTACAAGAAATGCCGTTGGGATTTTGATTGGCATTGCATTAAACCTGTAGAGAACTTTTGGTAATATCGCCATTTTGATGATGTTAGTTCTGCCTATCCATGAACAGGGTATATTTTTCCATCTTCTAAGATCTTCTTCTATTTCTCTCTTTAGGGTTCTGTAGTTTTCATTGTATAAGTCTTTCACCTCTTTTGTTAGGTTGATTCCCAAGTATTTTATTTTTTTTGAAGATATTGTGAATGGAGTGGTTGTCCTCATTTCCATTTCAGAGGATTTGTCGCTGATATACAGGAATGCCTTTGATTTATGCGTGTTGATTTTATATCCTGCCACTTTGCTGAATTCATTTATTAGCTCTAATAGTTTCTTTGTAGACCCTTTTGGGTCTGCTAGGTATAGAATCATGTCATCTGCAAATAGTGATAATTTAAGTTCTTCTTTTCCTATTTTGATGCCTTTAATTTCTTTCGTCTGTCTAATTGCTCTGGCCAGTGTTTCGAGAACTATGTTGAACAGAAGTGGTGAGAGAGGGCATCCCTGTCTTGTTCCAGATTTTAGAGGGAATGCCTTCAGTTTTTCTCCATTCAGAATGATGGTAGCCTGAGGCTTAGCATAGATTGCTTTTGCAATATTGAGGTATGTTCCTGTTATCCCTAGTTTTTCTAGAGTTTTGAACATAAAGGGATGCTGTACTTTGTCGAATGCTTTTTCCGCATCTATCGAGATGATCATATGATTCTTATTTTTAAGTCTATTGATGTGGTGAATAACATTTATTGATTTCCGTATATTGAACCAGCCTTGCATCCCAGGGATGAATCCTACTTGATCATGGTGTACAATTTTTTTGATAAGTTTTTGTATCCGAGTGGCCAGAATTTTATTGATGATTTTTGCATCTAGGTTCATTAGAGATATTGGTCTGTAGTTTTCTTTCTTTGAAGTGTCTTTGTCTGGTTTAGGTATCAGGGTGATGTTGGCCTCGTAGAATGAATTTGGAAGTTCTCCCTCTTTTTCTATTTCCCGAAGTAGCTTGAAAAGCATTGGTATTAGTTCCTCTTTAAAGGTTTTGTAAAACTCTGCTGTATACCCATCTGGTCCTGGGCTTTTCTTAGTTGGTAGTCTTTTGATGGTTTCTTCTATTTCCTCAATTGATATTGGTCTGTTTAGGTTGTCTATATCCTCCTGACTCAATCTGGGCAGATCATATAACTTAAGAAATTTATCTATGCCTTCACTATCTTCTAATTTATTGGAGTATAAGGATTCAAAATAATTTTTGATTATCTTCTGTATTTCTGAAGTGTCTGTTGTGATATTGCCTCTTTCATCCCGTATGTTAGTAATTTGAGTTCTCTCTCTTCTTCTCTTCGCTAGCATGGCTAAGGGTCTGTCGATTTTGTTTATTTTTTCAAAGAACCAACTTTTAGTTTTGTCAATTTTTTCAATTGTTTCTTTTGTTTCGATTTCATTAATTTCAGCTCTGATTTTAATTATTTCTTGCCTTCTACTTCTTTTGCTGTTGTTTTGCTCTTCTTTTTCTAGGATTTTGAGATGAAGTATGAGATCATTTATTTCTTGGTTTTTTCTTTTTTTAAGGAATGAACTCCAAGCAATGAATTTTCCTCTTAGAACTGCTTTCAATGTGTCCCATAGATTCCGATATGTTGTGTCTGTGTTTTCATTAATCTCTAAGAATTTTTTAATTTCTTCCTTGATGTCTTCTATAACCCATTGATCATTCAGTAACCTATTGTTCATTCTCCAAGTGATGTATTCTTTTCCCTTCCTTCTTTTATCGTTGATTTTCAGTTCCATTCCATTATGATCAGATAGGATGCATGGTATTATCTCTACTCCTTTATATTGTCTAAGAGTTTCCCTGTGACATAATATATGATCTATTTTTGAGAAGGATCCATGTGCTGCTGAGAAAAAAGTGTAACTGCTTGATGTTGGGTGGTATACTCTATATATGTCAATTAAGTCTAGGTTATTAATTGTGTTATTGAGTTCTATAGTTTCCTTATTCAACTTTTGTTTGGAAGATCTGACCAGTGGTGATAGAGGTGTGTTCAAGTCTCCCATGATTAATGTATGGTGGTCTATTAGACTCTTGAACTTGAGAAGAGTTTGTTTGATGAACATAGCTGCACCATTGTTTGGGGCATATATATTTATGATTGTTATGTCTTGTTGGTGTATGGTTCCCTTGAGCAGTATGTAGTATCCCTCTTTATCCCTTTTGATTAACTTTGGCTTGAAATCTATTTTATTTGATATGAGTATGGATACTCCTGCTTGTTTCCGAAGTCCATATGAGTGATATGATTTTTCCCAACCTTTCACCTTCAGCCTATGTATGTCTTTTCCTATCAAATGCGTCTCCTGTAGGCAGCATATTGTTGGGTCTTGTTTTGTGACCCATTCTACTAGCCTGTGTCTCTTGATTGGTGAGTTTAAGCCATTAACATTTAGGGTTATTATTGAGATATGGGTTGTTCTTCCAGCCATATTTGTTTATTTATGTTACTAAACATGGTTTGTTTTCCTCTTTGATTATTTTCCCCCCTTTAGTGTCCTACCTCCCACTGTTGGTTTTCATTGTTATTTTCCATTTCCTCTTCCTGTAATGTTTTGCCAAGGATGTTGTGAAGAGATGGTTTTCTAGCTGCAAATTCTTTTAACTTTTGTTTATCGTGGAAGGTTTTAATTTCATCTTCCATCCTGAAGCTTAATTTCGCTGGAAACACAATTCTTGGTTGGAACCTATTTTCTTTCAGTGTTTGAAATATGTTATTCCAGGATCTTCTAGCTTTCAGAGTCTGTGTTGAAAGATCAGCTGTTATCCTGATTGGCTTACCCCTAAATGTGATCTGCTTCCTTTCTCTTGTAGCTTTTAAAATTCTCTCCTTATTCTGTATGTTGGGCATCTTCATTATAATGTGTCTAGGTGTGGGTCTCTTATGATTTTGCACATTCGGCGTCCTGTAGGCTTCTAGGATTTGGGGTTCTGTCTCATTCTTCAAGTCTGGGAAGTTTTCTCGTATTATTTCATTGAATAGATTGCTCAATCCTTTGGTTTGAAACTCTGTCCCTTCCTGTATCCCAATGACTCTTAAATTTGGTCTCTTGATGTTATCCCATATTTCTTGGATGTTCTGCTCATGGTTTCTTAACAGTCTTGCTGAGCTGTCTATGTTCTTTTCAAGTTGAAATACTTTATCTTCATTGTCTGATGTTCTGTCTTCTAAGTGTTCTACTCTGCTGGTAGTATTCTCAATTGAGTTTTTAAGTTGGCTTATTGCTTCCTGCATTTCTAGGATTTCTGTTTGTTTGAATATTTTATAATATTTGTTAGAATATTTTTAATTTGATGCCATCCCATTTATTAACTCTTGGAATTATCTCCTAAGCATTAGGGGTCCTACTGGGAATTTTGTTGCCTATGCCTATATGCTGGAGTGTTGACCCCATATTTTCTTCTAAAATTGTCATAGTTTTTGGTCTGATTTCTAGGTGTTTGATACATTTTGAGTTTATTTTTGTATACTGGGAGAGATAAGGGTTTAATTTTATTCTTTTGCATATAGATAATTAGTTTTCCCAACACCATTTGATAAAATAATTGTCTTTTATCACTAGGTTTTTGGCAACTTTGTCAAGAATCAGATGACTGTAGATGTGTGGGTTTGTCTCCATGTCATCTATTTGATACTATTATTCTATGTGTGTGTTTGTATACCAATCCCATGGAGTTTTTGTTACTATAGCTCTGGGGTATAATTTCAAATCAGGTATTGTGATGACTCTGGCATTGCTATTTTGGCTTAGAATTGCTTTGGCTATCCTGGGTCTTTTATTCTTCCAAATGGATTTCATAATTTTTTTTCTAATTATCTGAAGAAAGTCATCATTATTTTAAAGGTGATTGCATTGAATCTGTATATAGCTTTTGGTAGTTTGGCCTCTTTAACAATCTTAATTCTGCCTGTCTATGAACATTGGTGGTCTCCATTTTCTGATTTCTTTTTTAAATTTCAAATTGATTGATTTTGGTTCTGATATTAATTATTTCCATAGAATGGAATATTTTATCCAATTCAGTATTTCAGTATTTTAGGGGCTTTGCTATATGGTGTCTACTCTATAGAGATTAAACACAGCCCTAGGGCCTGGAAGTTGTCAAAATCTGTTGAGAATCTGGATCTGAGAAGACTCCCGAGAATTCTCCTTGTGGGTCAGGGAAGCCAATCCTCTACACACTGTGCTGTCTATGAACACAACCTTACCAGGTTTAGTCCAAGTATGTTCACACTCATATGTTCAGATTACTAACCTTCTTATACTAGTCACATGAGCCACCAGACTCAAAGAAAAAGCCAGTTGGACCCCTTTATTTTCATAACTTGAATCTCCTTGGGTACAATTTTCTCTGAGTCTATTTCACTCACATTTTGAAAGGTACACCCTAGACCTCATAGTAAGTACATGCCAGGACAGTATGACATTGCTTGCTATGAGCTCCTGGCTCCTGCAGCAGCATGGCCACCTCAAGATGACTCCTGCCTCAGCTCTCTGCAGCCAATTGAGAAACAAAGCACTTTTCAAATACCAGCTCACAAAGTAGCCTCTAGATTATCAAGTTCAGGCTGCTTTATTGATCACAGACTTTTCCATACCAAATTTGTCCATTTTGTTTCTATCTGCATTCTCCCTCCCTTCTGCAATGAATCAATGCTGCTAGTGTTACGCTTTCACAACTAGAATTGTGCCAATGTACTCTTTCTTCTTTGTTTAATGTACCCATATTTATGAGTCTCTAAGACATTCTGATTGTCCAATATTGAGTATTAGTGAAATCCCTCTTTTAGTCAACTTCCTGAGAAGCAGTACTCCCACTGCTTGAATCCTGAGCCACAGAGCAACTAGGAATGCAGCCCTCCTGTAATCTACCATCTTGAATCTTTATTATCCATTTTAAATCAAATTAAATAAAAATAATAAAACTTATGAAACATTGAGGAAAGAAAGTGAATACAAAAATTTTTAATTGTTATTTTTTTTAGTTCTTTATATATTTGGTATAACCACCTTTTGTCAGGTAATTGTTGTCTCCTTTGTTCTGTTTGCTCAAGATGGTTTTGGCTATTTGTTTTATTTTGTCTTTTTATTGTTCTATAAAAATTTTATTTTTCTTTGAAGAATATCATGGTCATTTGGTAAGGGTTCTTTTATTTGTAGAACATTTTATATGGACTTTTGAACAATATTGATTTTTCTAATCTATGAACACAGAGTGTCTTTCCTTTCTCCTCCCCTTTTTTTTTTTTTTTTTGTATTCACTTTCTTTTGTCAATGTTTCATAATTTTTATTACTTTCATTGTAAAGATCTTTTATATCTTGTTAAGTTTGTTCCTAGGTTCTTTAAGGGGTTTTGTAGTTATATTATATATGGGTTTGCCTTTTTGATGGGTATATCAGATAATTCACATTGACATATAGCAATACTACCTATTTTTGTATGTTGATGTTTTTATCCTGCAACTTTGTTGAGTTCATTTATTCTGTCAGTTATTAATTATTTTGGTGGAGTTTTTGTCATTTTCTATATAAGCTCATGTCATGTGCAACAGTAATGTATTGACTACCTCCTTTCCAATTTAGGTGTCTTCATTTCTTTCTCTTGCCTGATTGCTCTGGTTATGACTTCTAGTATCATGTTGAATAAAAACGGTAGAAGTCGATATCCTTGTCTTATTCTAGATCTTACAGAGAAAGCTTACTTTTTTCTCTCCCTCCATCTGTATAACATTTGCAATGGACTTGTTATATTTACATACATTTCTTTTATACTAATTTGTTTCGAATTTTATCATGAAAGAATACTGAATTTAATTAAATGTCTCTTCCATATCTGTTGAGATTATCATGTTTTTGTCCATTCTATTGATGTAGTATATTATAGTGTTTGTTTTTGCATATGTTGAACCATCTTTGCATATATGATATGCAATGCTACTTGATTATGATAAATACATTTTTGAATATGCTCTTGAATTTGATTTGCTATGATTTTAATTATGACCATGATTAAGTCAACACCAGAGGTAGTGGAGGTTAACATTTCAGGCCAAGGGAGTATCAAGTTCCAGGTGGTTGTTGTAATGGGAACCCTGGGATAGATTTTAGTATAGATGAGGCTGAAGGCAGAGGGAGGAATTGAGTTTTACAGGGCTTTCTTTTTGATGCCAAATTGCTCAGATTTTAACCTAAATCCAATAGGGAGACCTAAATTGTTCTTTTATGTGCAGAAGCATGCTATGTGTTTGCATTGTTTTGGGGTAAATAGTGACAGTTACATATTTGTATTTTAGAAAGATCTATGCATCTAGGTGTGAAGACAGAAAAGCAGAAAATAGAGGAAATAAGAGATTGTTTCATGGCATACTCAAGTGAAATAAGAGTGTCTTAACTAGTGAAGAAAGAAAATACTTTGGTTTATAAAACATATTTTAAAGCAAAATGGATGATAGATTGCTTAGATGAAGTACAAATGAGCAGTGGCATCTAGGATAATGCTTCAGTGTCTGCCTTGGGTGGTGGGACACTGAAGAACATTATTGGTGGGATAGAGGATGAGATGATGATGAATTTGGTTATACCTTGAGTGACCTACATAGCTTTCAAATGGAGATGCCCAGAAGATAGTTCTGTGTGATTTATTGAGATGTGTCACATATTCTCTTTTACCATTTCATGTACATTTTAATCTGTCAGATTTTTTCTTTAATAATATCTTGAGATAATAATGTGTGTTTCATTATGATTCTTTGAATTAACACAGGCCAAGAATAATATATTACTTATAGATGATGCTCAGTAAGAATTTGCTTCTTGACAAACAGATTCATTGATTGCAAATGATTGACCCTAAAACCTACAAAGTAATATTCACCCAAAAAGGATTCACAAAGGTTTTATTTGAAAAGGGTAGAAGGCAGTAGTAGACTTATACTTATCAAAAACCTCTTCCCTAAATATTTCTACTATATACCCTAAATACTTGGCATCTTAAAAAATCGTTTTTTATGTATATTTTGAGAACAAATATCATGGCTTAGTTTATCCTCATTTTATCACAAGCCACTTTCATGGTACATAGTAGATATTCAACAAATATATATGCTGAATAACTGTATGAATCACAATCACTAAGTTATAGTTTATATACCAAATTAAATTGCAAATGTCCATATTTAATAGCAGCTCCATGAAACAATAGATGGAGTTTATGTAATTTTGCTGTCCAGTAATCACAAAGAATTTTTTGTTTGCTATTTTTATGATATATTTGTAGTTGGAGTCTGTGTCTTTATCTCTGAGCAATTCTGCTTCCATCTACTAGGGATGCCAGATGGAGGAGAGGCAGGGAGACCAAGAGATTAATGAAGCAACTCATCAAGTTGTTCGAAAGGCAAAAATATGTAAGAAAATCAAATCTGTTGAAATGACCTTTCCAAAGAGCAATGTTTAATATTGTATAAATATAAAGTTTCTGGAGACAAAGACAGAAACTAAGAAATAAGAAAGAGGGAAGGAATGAAGAAGGGGAAAGGACAAAAGAAAGAAGGGAGAGAGAACTAAAAACAAAAACTTCTGTAAGATAAAATTGTTAATGACTTTTAAGATGTCCATTTTGGAAAACAAGAGATTTTGCCTTCTCCCCAGTGTCTATGTTCAAACCTTGCTAACAAAGGGCATTAACTTTCTGATGACAAGGGTGAAACTTACTGCAAGGGGGAGTCTAGAGTCCATTAGCCAAAATGGTTCCCCAAGGATGTTCTTGGATGATGGGCTCAGACACCATGATATAAGTGTTCAAAGTAGTCTTTTCAAAGAAAAACCTAAGCTGGCACAGTGGTTCATGCCTGTAATCCCAGGGACACTGGAGGCTGAGGCAGGAAGATCGTGAATTCAAAGCCAGCCTCAGCAACTTAGTGAGGCCCTAAGCAACATCTCTCTCTAATAAAATATAAAAAAGGGTGGGGGATGTGGCTCAGTGGTTAAGTGTCCCTCAGTTCAATCCCTGGTACCAAAAAAGATAAAAGAAAAACCTCTACTTGTGAAGAAAAAAAATACTTTGGTTTATGAAACATATTTTAAAATGAAATGGATGATAGATTAGTGAGATGAAGTACAAATAAGCAGTGGCATCCAGGATAATGCTTCAGTGTCTGCCTTGGATGGTGGGACACTGAAGAGTATTATTGGTGGGATAGAGGATGAGATGATGTTGAATTTGGTTATAGAAAATAAGAATATTGCCTATAATTTATAGGAGACAGGGAAAAGCAAAATCAGGTAAACTGAAACTTACACTTCTCTGTAAAGCAACATAAGAAACTGAGGACAGAAAAATATGAACAACATTTTAGGATAGTTCCAGACCTCGATGAGTGAAATATAAAAGATTTAAAATCCCTCAGTGTTTTAATAAAAGAAGCTATATCATATAGCTCACTTTTACAAAATACATTACAGTTGAAATAGTTATTTTAAATGTTGATAACTAATACAATTTCATGACAAAGAAATGATATAGATAATATTAAAAATAAAATATATAATGGGAAAACATATCTTAAAAATAATAAAAGCACTGAATAAATTTATATGTAACCCACAAAAATCAATAAAATAATTATGTAATTTTCATTAGTATTAGATAATTTCTCTTGTTAAAGAAAATTTTAGGATCTTAGACCTAGAAATATAAATAATAATGTTTTAGCTTCTAGTTTTTCAGCTCTCCTTCTCAGTTGATATTCTCCCTGGGCCTAACTTTATTTTTCTTTACATTCCAAGTTCATTTGGGTTTTTTCTTTTCTTTTGGTTGTTTAAAAAAATATCAAATTTAATGGAATTCTGAGTTCAAATTTTTTGTTGAATTTAGCTTAACTAAAAGGTTATAAGACTTTTTAAATGCAAATAATTTTTATTTAGTAAGAGCAACAATAGGTAAGATCTATAAAGAAATATTGGGGGGGAGAGCAAAGTTAGATTTAATCCTAGCTCTTTCTTGCTGGGTGCTTTAGAAACACTTACCTTCTTTTTTTTTTTTCTGTGTAGGAATTGGAGTTGTTGTTGCTTTTTTTTTGTTTGGTTTTTTGATGGTCTGTATTAATTCATGTACTTATTTGCTCAAAAGACATTCTCAAATGCTTACTACATGCCAATCACTATACTAATTATTAAAGATGGTGTAGATCTTTTATTTTAAATTTTGTATTGTTTTTAAAAGATCCTCACAGCTGAACAAGCTTCAGGCCCCACAAAAAACTTGATCCAGCTATATACATAATATACATATATATGAAATACCTGTATATTTCAAACATATATTTTAAAGTATGTATATTTGGGTGTGTGTATATATGTGTACATATGTGTGTATGTATATATGTATATGTATATATATATATATATATATATATATATGTGTGTGTGTGTGTGTGTGTGTGTGTATGTGTATGTGTGTATGCAGCAAATTTGAAATGAAATTTTCTTATGATTGATTAAAGAATATACCCAAATGCTCTCTATATTAGAGGTGAGGTTGGCTGTTTTATCTGTTCCCTGCATTTTTCAAAGACTTTGTATTAGGTGAACCAAGTGAAATGTTCTGAGCAAACAGCTTTAAGTAGATTTGACATATTTCATTTTACAACCAAGGTATACCAGGACTGTTAGGCTACCTCCTTTCTACGGTGCCTTCTTTAAGGGCCATAGCAACACCATAGGTCACGTGGAACAGACATTGAACATACAAAACAGTGGGGCCTTCTTCAGTCACACTGAATATGTAATATCAATGAGAAATGAACTATGTTGGGCTAAGATTTTAGTATCTGTTATCCTAGCCTGATTTTTTCAGGATGCTAAACTTAATAGGATTTTCCTGAAAGAATGGAGGAAGTGTTGATATAAAATATAGAGGTTACATCACTTTAAACATTCCCTGACTTCTAGAAACAATGCTTGTCAAAGTATTGCGTGTTATACAAATATAAACATTCAGTTCTTGCCTGGTTAGTGCTTCCCTCTAGTAATGATAAGATGAAAGAAGGCTGTACAGCTCTTAAATCCATTTGTCATGAACTCTTTCCTTTCTCTTTAAGAGATTTCCAGTTTTATTCTGTTCAGGCCTATTTATTGTGAAGATGCTGAGGTTTCAACTTCAGTACTCATTATTTTATGGGGTCTACACCATGTCTTCCAGGTAACTTTATATTTTAAATTTTGTATTGTTTTTAAAAGATCCTCACAGCTGAACAAGCTTCAGGCCCCACAAAAAACTTGATCCAACCCTAATTATTCTTTCATATCACTGCATTTTATCTGGCACTGTATCTTATTTCTCTATTTCTCTCAGTTATATACCTTAGTCTCCAAAAGTAAACTATGAGCCAATCATGGTGGCATTCTCATGAAATGCCAGTGAGATCAAAGGCTGAGTCAGGGGGATCACAAGCTTGCAGCCTGACTGAGCAACTTAGCTACCTTATCTCAAAATAAAAAAATAAAAATGGACTGGCAATGTAGATTAGTGGTAAAGTACCCCTGGGTTCAATTCCCATTACTATGAGTAAACAAAACAAAACAAACTAAAAAAAAAAAAAAAGTTAACTATGAAAAGCCTCTCCTTGTGGCATGGGAAATGATCATGCATATTTTTCCACTTTAGATTATTAGGTTCAAGAGTTGAATCCTTTGTTTTAACCCTTGCTTTTATTAGCTTCAGTCATTATTATTAGCTCTCGTTTGCATATGCAAACTAAACCTGCATATTCATGAAAACACGTGCACATGTATAGAGACAAGCACACACAGAGGCACATTTTATGTTTTAGCTTTTGTTTTTCAGATAGTAAGATGACATTGCAATAGAGACTTTTACCGTGTATCAGATAAAGAAGGCTAGTTTCTACAAAGCTGCACATTCTGGTACACAGGCCATCCATTTTTATGAGGCTTGGTTCAAAAGCTGTACATTGTACTTTAGGAAAATAAGCTAAACTATTTATGCCTGTGCTGATGGATTTTTTTTTAAGCTAAAACTGTTTCTTTAAGAAAACCAATGTCATCTGTATGATTACCAGGTAGAATGCCTCTTTCCAAAGTACTTTACTGTGTGTCATGAGAGTTGTAGAATGGGAGGGATCTTGAATGCCCTGTTGGACTAGGAGGATGACAGCAGGAGGGGAGAAAGCAGACCAGGAAGAGTCTGGCTAAAAATTATGCATGCAGGTAGTCTGTTGAAAGTCTTTCTAAAGCAATGATAAAGTACTTCATTCTTTATTTAACTCTCATAATCACTCTTTTTCTTTATCTAAAGAACCACACTTTTAGAAGTAAAACTCTATAAAAAAAAGTTAGCTTTCAAGTTTTTTTTCTCCCTTCTAAACGTAGGGGGAAAAAAAGAGAGTAGGAGGTTTTTGAAATTACTATAAATGGGGCTTTTAATCTAAAGATTGATTCCTTACCAGTTGAGGAACAGTCGAGAGAGTTATTCAAAGAATAATGCAGGAGGAAGTTTCTTTCTTGAAATTCTAGTGGCACTGAATGTTTATGTCTAAGTTTCATTAAACTGTAAAAGTTATTCATCAATTTTTGACTCTACACAAAACATGAAATTTTAATAAATTCAATTAAAGATTTAAAGGGTAATCTTTTGTTTTTGAAACCACTTCAAGGGCTAAATACCATACACAGAAAATTTTAAATATCCCTTTTCCTTGACTTGTCAAGAACTGGGGATAATAAAATCAACAAAATACAGTGAATAAACAGTCAAATAGGTAAAGAAAAGTATAATTCAATTGCTGTAATGTATGTAGTAAGTACTCTCATGGGAATATGCACAGAAGCATCATGAGGAAATACTCAGAGGGCACAACCTATGAACTCCAGGAGATCAGTGGGAAGTTCTCCAAGCAAAAAGGGAATGAGGGCACATGAGAAAGGAATCTGAGAACTGTGAAGAGTCTGATAGTAGAATAGAGAGTTTGAGAGGTTTGAAGGAAAAAAAAATAGAAAGGTAGGAAGTGGCAAGATCATAAGAGTTTCTTTTCTGGTAAGTGAATAGGGTATTGACTTTAACCTACAGCAGTGGGGATACTATCAAAGAGTAGATTTGTATTCTAGAAGGATATGCAGAAGAGATTTGAGGAAAAATAATAATAGCTGAACTAGATTTTGTTACTGGATATTCAGAGTAGAAGAGTTTGGAGAACCATACAATAAGAGGATGGATAATATATGATTATCTAAGGAATGAAACACCGAGGTTAGAGATTATGCACATAAATCAGGTTCTGAAAAGAAAAATCCTGAATTTATTTTGTAGTATATTGAATTTGAGTGTAATGTGGGACATGCAAGTGAACATGTGTTGTGGATTGTAACAAATGTATCCAGAGCTCAAGGGATGCTGTTAGGACTTGCTACTTACTATACATGTGATATCAAAAACTGAAGCCCTGATCTGGAAATATGTACAGATTTAAAAGTAGGCTGTATGGGGAAGAATGATGGAGCTGTCATTTTAGGCTGCCATAGCAGAAATGCAACAGTTCTGAAGACTGAAAAGCCCCCATCAAGGTGCTGGCAGATTTGGTGTCTGGTGAGGGTCTGCTTCCTTGTTCATAGATGGCTATCTCCTTGCTGTGTCCTCACATGACAGAAGGCGTGATGGAAGTACCTGGGGCTTCTTTTATAAGGCTAGAAATCTCATTCATGAGGTCTCCTCCTTTCTGACCTTATCATCTCCCAAAGATCTCATCTCTAAATGCTATCACATTTGGAATTAGATTTTTTACATATGAATTTTGTGGGCATACAAAAATTCATTCTACAAACATAACACTAAGATTTAAGGAAAAGAATAACAGGGGCCAAAAAAATGTCAGAAGGGCAATGAAAAATAAAAAGAGCAGCATGTGATATCATGGAAATTAAGGTGGGAAATGTGTCTAAGAGAGGAAAATTAATAAGATCAAATACATCTCAGAATTCTGGATAAAGAAGGGCAAAAGAAGTTTCATTTAGCAAGTAGGAGGTTATTAGTTGTTTTGTTGAAGGTGTTTTTACTGCTGTGCCATAAGATAGAATGGCAGTCTGACTTAACAGGGTCTACAGGTAAAACATAAGATAGACTGTTTGTATACCTGAGATTGGAATGACCTGAGAAACTGTGCATTTAGCTGAGAAGAAATCAGTCAAGATAACAAATGAGATAGAAAACTACACAAAAGAGGGAATAATTCAAGAATTTCAATATGTGCATTTATAGTGGAAATGGAAAAAATAATAGTTTTGTTCTTGTTCTTTTGTGATATAGGTGCTAAGAAAAATCTCATTTAGTTACTAACTAAATCACATCCAAGAGAGAAAGCAGTACATTTTCTTTGAGGATCACCTTGCTGTTTAGGACACTGCCTGAAAAAAAACATTGAAAAAAGTTGTTAAAACATTTCCTGAACATAAGGATTTTATAACCTAACTGTGGTGATTAAGCAGATAGATGTGTAGAATGAAAATAGGGTAAGGTGAGTGCCACAGGCTGTATACTCAGCATTAAAACTGACCCTAAATTTAATGTATATTTAGATAACAGTGTCTGATGCATTTCCTTCCAGTCTTCCCTATAGTAGAGAAAAACCACAGTTAAGAAAATGATTAATAATAATAGCAAACATATATCTAGAACACATTATTGCCCTAGCACTGCTATGAGTGCATTATAATTCACTAACTTCTAAAAATTTGTGATTAATATTGTTATACTCATTTGGCAGATGATAAAGATATAAGTCTACTGTATGAACTTCAGAAAAATATTTCACATATGAAATGTAAGTTTTATTGAGATGAATGAAATATATTACAATTCTTATTCTTGCATTCAACTGAGACCATTGCCAGTGAGAAAATTAAAGGTATAGATAGCTTATGGCCAAGTGGTTTCCTAAAGCCAAAGAAAGCCCCAAATACTATTTATACTATTTCTACTGACATATACATCCTATGATAAAGTTTAGTTTATAGATTAGGCAGAATAAGAGCTTGACAATAATAATTAATAATGAAATAGTAAAATTATAAGAATATATGATAATAAAATTTATTTGAATGGTATGTCTTTCAAAATAGTTTATTATAGGGTTATAGATGTAGCTCATTATATTTGATAAAGGGGCTAAAAGCATGCAATGGAGGAAGGATAGCATCTTCAACAAATGGTGCTGGGAAAACTGGAAATCCATATGCAACAAAATGAAACTGAATCCCTTTCTCTAGCCATGCACAAAAGTTAATTCAAAATGGATCAAGGAGCTTGATATCAAATCAGAGACACGCTGTCTGATAGAAGAAAAAGTTGGCTACGATCTACATACTGTGGGGTCGGGCTCCAAATTCCTCAATAGGACACCCATAGCACAAAAGTTAATAACTAGAATCAACAAATGGGACTTACTCAAACTAAAAAGTTTTTTCTCAGCAAAAGATACAATAAGAGAGGTAAATAGAGAGCCTACATCCTGGGAACAAATCTTTACTCCTCACACTTCAGATAGAGCCCTAATATCCAGAGTATACAAAGAACTCAAAAAATTAGACAATAAGAGAACAAACAACCCAATCAACAAATGGGCCAAGGACCTGAACAGACACTTCTCAGAGGAGGACATACAATCAATCAACAAGTACATGAAAAAATGCTCACCATCTCTAGCAGTCAGAGAAATGCAAATCAAAACCACCCTAAGATACCATCTCACTCCAGTTAGATTGGCAGCCATTATGAAGTCAAACAACAACAAGTGCTGGCGAGGATGTGGGGAAAAGGGTACACTTGTACATTGCTGGTGGGACTGCAAATTGGTGCAGCCAATTTGGAAAGCAGTATGGAGATTTCTTGGAAAGCTGGGAATGGAGCCACCATTTGACCCAGCTATTGCCCTTCTCGGTCTATTCCCTAAAGACCTAAAAAGAGCATGCTACAGGGACACTGCTACATCGATGTTCATAGCAGCACAATTCACAATAGCTAGACTGTGGAACCAACCTAGATGCCCTTCAATGGATGAATGGATAAAAAAATGTGGCATTTATACACAATGGAGTATTACTCTGCATTAAAAAATGACAAAATCATAGAATTTACAGGGAAATGGATGGCATTAGAGCAGATTATGCTAAGTGAAGCTAGCCAATCCCTAAAAAACAAATGCCAAATGTCTTCTTTGATATAAGGAGAGTAACTAAGAACAGAGTAGGGTCGAAGAGCATGAGAAGAAGATTAACATTAAACAGGGATGAGAGGTGGGAGGGAAAGGGAGAGAGAAGGGAAAATGCATGGAAATGGAAGGAGACCCTCAGAGTTATACAAAAGTACATACAAGAGGAAGTGAGGGGAAGGGGAAAAATAATATAAGGGGGACAAACGAATGTCAGTAGAGGGAGCAGAGAGAGAAGAGGGGAGGGGAGGGGAGGGGAGGGGGGATAGTAGAGGATAGGAAAGGCAGCAGAATACAACAGACACTAGTATGGCAATATGTAAATCAATGGATGTGTAACTGATGTGATTCTGCAATCTGTATATGGGGTAAAAATGGGAGCTCATAACCCACTTGAATCAAATTGTGAAATATGATATACCAAGAACTATGTAATGTTTTGAACAGCCAACAATAAAAAATTAAAAAAAAATAAAAAAAATAAACACAACTAAACACACACACACACACACACAAAATAGATGTAGCTCAGTGTTTCCCTAGTATGTGTGAGGCCCTGGGTATAATCCCCAGTAACTTGTAATAATAATAACAGTAACAGCAAAATAATAACTTATTGTACTTTTATCTTCTTGCTTAAAGGAAACAATCACTTCTAAGTAAAGCAAGAGTTATAAGAACACAAACATTGCTGTACTGAAATTCCATGTAAATCCCTGTGATAACTGAGATAGCTACTAGGTAACTAATGGATGAGTAGTAAATATATCATAGACACACTGAAAAAGGGGTGATTCCCACACCTGGCAGGATATAGCAGGTAGGCATAAGATTTTATTATGCTACTCAGAATGGCATCCAATTTAAAACTTATATGAGTTTTTTGTTACTGGAATTTTACATTTAATATTTTGGACTGCAGTTGATCCTGAATAACTGAAACCCCAGAAAGTAAAATTGTAGACAGCAGAAGCTCAGAAAAGACAATGCCACAGAATGATCATCTCTTGGACTGTAATCACCAGAAGTTTGTTACTGCCACTATTGAACTCAACATCATAGTAAATGACTCAATTGTTCTTAGTGTTGGTGTTGCTCCTTTACAATTAAAAGTGCTATCAGAAACAGATGACTGATTCTATATGCCAGAAATTTGGATGAAAATTATTTGATTCCTCTAAAGGTTTGTTAGGACATGGATCATTGGTCTAAACATGACTTGGCCAAAGAATATTATCTCCAAAGAGGACATTCAGATGATTTGAAAAATAAAATATAGCAAAAGAAAAAGAATCTGAAAAACTCCACTTACATTTTTTTTTCTGATACTACTGCCTCTCACTACCCCTAAGAGGCATTTCAATCTTAGCATAAATATTCTTTTCACAAACATAAAAACCATACATCTATCTTCCTAATAGAAATAATTCAAAGTCTCATTAGTTACTACATCCAACTGGAACCTAATATCACTGAGTGATATATATTAGTATTTAATTCAGTTACAAATTTACACTAATATCATATAGATAAGAAATGGAAACTGGAGAGGAAGGAACAGGAGATGTTTCAAGATAGCAGAATAGAGCAGGTCACTTTCCTGGCTACTCCATGGTGTGAAACCAAAAAAGCAATCAGGCAACTTCTCAGCAAGGTGGGTGTATAAAAAATAAAGGGGGGAGGGTTACTTGAATTTAATGCTGAACAATCAAATTAGATCAGGGATTCAGGAGGTTGGATATAATACAATAAGAAGAAATCTCCAGCACCACAAAAACCATTGCTGCAGCTGGAGGCACCAGCCAGAGCAGTCCCTCCATGAGTACAGTGGAGAGATAAGAAAATTAAATGAACCTGAATTTTTATGGGGTATGAGGTGTGTCTAGGTACAGGGAGTTTAGATATGAATGACACTGATCAAGTAAACTGAAAGACACACTGCACAATAGCCTTGTGTGAGAATGAGACCGTGGAGTGCAAAGGTCAAAAGAAGGAGCCATTTTTCAGCAGCAGCATGTGAACCAGCAAGCAGCTGAGGGAACTGAGTCCTAGGAAACCCGAGTGTGGCCTGAAATGAAGGCCTGACAAACCCACACTGCAAAACATAGAATGTGCCTAAATATACAGGAGAAAATCAAACATGGGGAGAGGTTTACACAGGGGGCAACTGTTCATGACAACCCACCTGTCTGTCCCCCTTCCCCTCCAATCTGGCTGCCTTCAGGACCAGTTGAGAGAGATGTACCTGGCCAGGAATTAAAAAGGACAGGGGCAGAAAACACTGAGTTTGGAGACTGCACCATGATCAAATGGGGTTCACAGAGGGATGCTTGGTTCAACATACAGAAATCAATAAATGTAATTCAAATCACATCAATAGACTTAAAGAAAAGAATCATAATCATCTCAATAGATGCAGAAAAACCATTTGACAAAATACAGCATGAATTCATGTTCAAAACACTAGAAAAATTAGGGATATAGAAACATACTCCAACATTGTAAAAGCTATATATACTAAACCCAAGGTCAACATCATTCTCAATGGAGAAAAATTGAAAGCATTCCCTCAAAAAAACTGGAATAAGACAAGGATGCTCTCTTTCATCACTTCTATTCAACGTCATCCTTGATACTCTAGCCAGAGCAATTAGACAGAAGAAAGAAATTAAAGGAATATGCATAGGAAAAGAAGAGCTCAAACTGTCCCTATTTGCTAATGACATGATTCTATATTTAGAAGACCCCAAAATTCCAATAAAATAATTTTAGAACTCATAAAAGAATTCAGCAAAGTAGCAGGATATAGAATTTACACTCATAAATCAATTTCATTCCTATACATCAGTGATGAATCATCTGAGAGAGAAATTAGGAAAACTATCCCATTCACAATAGCCTCAAAAAGGAAGTTAAATATTTGAGAACCAATATAACAAAAGAGATGAAAGATCTCTACAATGAATATTACAGAACATTAAAGAAAAAAATTAAAGAAGACCTTAGAAGATGGAAAGAACTCCCATCTTCTTGAACAGGCAGAATTAATATTGTCAAAATGGCCATACTACAAAAAGCACTATACATATTTAATAAAATTCCTATTAAAACTCCAATGATATTCTTCATAGACATAGAAGAAGCAGGCATAAAATTCATTTGGAAATATAAGAGACTTAGAAAAGTCAAAGCAATCCTCAGTAAGAAAATTAAAGCAGGAGGTTTCACAAAACAACATCTTAAATTATACTTCAGAGTTATAGTATCAAAAATTGCATGATATTGGCACCAACACAGACATGTAGATCAATGGTATAGAAAGAAAGCACAGAGAAAAACCCACACAAATATAGTCATTTCATACTAGTCAAAGGCTTTACAAACAAACATTGCAGAAAAGACAGCCTCTTCAACAAATGGTGCTGGGAAAACTGGAAATCCATCTATAATGAAATAAAATTAGGCCTCTATCTCTCACTATACACAAAGCTTAACTCAAAGTGAATCAAGGACCTAAGCATTGGACCAGAGACCCTGTGCCTACTAGAAAAAAAGTAGGCCCAACTGTCCATCATGTTGGCTTAGGAACCAAATTCCTCAATAAGACACCTAAAGCACAAGAAGTAAAACTCAAGAATCAATAAATGGTATGATATCAAATTAAAAAGCTTTTTTAGAGCAAGGGAAACAATCAAGAACCTAAAGAGAGAGCCTACAGAATGGGAGAAAATTTTTGCCACATGTACCTCAGTAGAGCATTAATCTCCAGGATATACAAAGAACTCTAGTTTAGTCCACTTTGTTGTTGTTGTTGTTGCTGTGACTAAAAGATCAGAACAACTGTAGGGGAGGGAACGTTCATTTGAGGGCTCATGGAGGGCTCATGGTTTCACAGGTTTTAGTCCATAGAAGGTCAGCTCCATTCCTCAGGGCTCAAGGTGAGGCAGAACATCATGGTGGAAGAGTGTGGCAGAGGGAAGCAGTTCACATGAAGATCAGAAAGAGGAGAGAGAGAGAGTCTCCACTCTCAAGACACAAAATATATACCCTATAGCCAGGCCCTAATTCCCACCTCCTCCAGCCACACCCTACCACTTCAGTTACCACTCTGTTAATCCCTATAAGGGGATTAATTTACTAATTGGGTTAAGGTTTTTACAACCCAATCCTTTATCTTCTGAACCTTCTTGCATTGTCTCACACATGAGCTTTTGGGGAATACCTCACATCCCAAAACTTATACACAAAAAATAACCCAATCAATATCTAGTCAAAGGTACTGAACAGACACTTCACAGAAGAAGAAATATGATCAGTTAGCAAATATATAAAAAAATTTCAACATCTCTAGCAATTAGAGAAATGTAAATTAAAACTACACTGAGATTATATCTCACTGAAATCAGAACATCAATTATCAAGAATACAAGTAACAATGAATGTTGGTAAGGATGTGGGGGAAAAGGTACACTCATACACTGCTGGTTTGCCTGCAAATTGGTATAATCCCTATGGAAAGCAGTATGAAGATTCCTCAGAAGATTTGGAATGGAACCACCATTTGAGCCAGTTAACCCACTCTTCTGTTTATACCCAAAGGACTTAAAATCAGCATACTATAGGGACCCAGGCACATCAATGTTCATAGCAGCTCAATTCATAATAGATAAGATATGAAACCAGCCTAGGTGCCCTTCAACAGATAAATGGATAAAGAAATATGGTACATATACATAATGGAATATTAATCAGTCATAAAAAAAATGAAATTATGGCATTTGTTGGTGAATTGGATGGAACTGGAGACTATCATGCTAAATCAAGTAAGATACCTCCCCCAAAAAGCCAAATGTTATCTCTGATATGTGTATGACGATTCATAATAGGCAACAAGGAGGGGAAGAGGTCTGGTTCATGGTATTGGACAGGGTGGAGTTGGGGGGAGTGAAGGGGGATGGGAATAGAAAAAAACAGTAGAATAAACCAGAAATAACTTTTCCATTTTCATATATGCATACATGGCCAGTGTAACTCTACATCATGTACAACCACCAAAAAAATGGGAAGTTATACTCCATATATATATGACAGGTAAAAATATTTTCTACTTTCATGTATACATAAAAAGAACAAATAAAAAAATTATACAAACATATTTATGATACAACATGAAGGCTAAATAAATGAGGCTGTAATCTTTATTTCTATGTATATTAATAAGGCCTTAGTTAAAATATTTAACTTCTTCCTCTACCACCCACTACTCATTGTCTTCAGCCAAAACTTCACTAGGATCATAAATTTTACCTTGTAATGTTTACTCAAATAATCATTCCTGAAAAACACTAGCTCTTTCTTGTACAGTGCTACACATACTTTCCTATTAACTTAAATCCTAGACCTGGAAGTTTGAGAAGATATTTCAGAAATGGCTGGAGCTCTCTATCTCTACTACTCCGTGTTCTTATTGCATCTCGACCATTTTACTTCCTTGATAGTCAGAAATATATTGGGAAAAGAAAGCCTGAAAATTCTCAGATTAAAGTATGGGCAGGAATTTAGAGTTTATGAAACATGAGGCAAATTGAGATTACACTATAGAAAGAATCTCCTAAGAAGTTGTGGTATTGCTGCCATAAAGAGATAGTAGCTGCTGCTTCTGGAATGTTGATGTTACACTGGCAGTGAATAATTCATCAACTATCCCTCTCTAAGCAATACTTCTTCAAAATTGAGAGTTCTGAGCAAGAATAAATACTCAGGCAAGTGTCCTAACATTAGCTGACAGAATAGGAAATATTTCAGCCCTTTAGTCTCTATTGTGGAAGATGAATGTCTTTCTTCCTTAAAAGTCTGCAAAGCTTACCAATACTTTTCCTTTTCAAATAGAGAAATCTCACTTGCCTAAAATAAGGAGAGAAGAAAGTTGAATCCCTTCCTACTCCACTGTTGCATCCTGGTTCAAACTCAAGATTCATACCAGCATAAAAATAGGATCTGTCTTTCACGATATTTTTGTGATGCTATTTGTACTATCTAGAATTATGCTAAGTCACCTTGTACATATTTATCCATTATATTAGTTATAATAAAGAAATTGGCATAAATATGTATGTTTGGATATCAAAGATGGTGAATATATTAGCCTAGTTTATTTTATATATGAGAGTTAGAGTTATGAGTGGAGCCAAAGACAAGACCCCAGTTAAAAGTTGTGTGTCAGGGACCCAGAGACAGGACTAGGTAGAGGAACAGGGGGGGGGGGGCGGAAATTAGTGAACAGGACAACAGACATACGTGCACACTAAATCTGAAAAGAAACAAGTTATTCACAAGGGTGTCCAAATTTGCTTTACAGTGGACTTCTCAGAATCCTGAAAAGCCAGAACAGAGTGGCATGAGATTTTCTCAGTAGTGAATTTTTTTAGAAAAGTAAAGAAGAGCTATAAACTAAGAATGTTGTACCTTGCAAAACTATCTTTCAGAAATGGAGAGATAAAGCTACTCCCTGACAAAAACTGGGGGAATATGTCTCCACCAGATCTATCCTATGCCAGGCCCAGTGGCAAATGCCTGTAATCCCAGTGGCTCAGGTGGCTGAGGAAGAAGGATCTTGAGTTCAAAGCCAGCCTCAGCATAAGCAAGGCTCTAAGCAATGTAGTAAAACCCTGTCTCAAACCAAAATACAAAATAGGGCTGAAGATGTGGTTCAGTAGTCAAGTGCCCCTGAGTTCAATCCCTGGTACCCCCCCCCCCCAAAAAAAAAAAAAACCCAAGAAAAGAAATGCTAAAGGGGATTCTTGAAACTTAAATAAAGAAATGCTAGTGAGTATGAAGAAGACATAGGTATGAAACTTGTGGTAAGAGTAAATACGTGGACAAATTCAGAATACTCACACGCAATGCACAATATTATTATTATGAAGAATAGAATAAAAAATAATTAAAAATTAATATTATTCTGAAATGTTAAGAGACAGGTAATATAGACAGATATACAATGAGATATTAAAAATTCAAGATGTGGCCTGTAATCCCAGCAATGTAGAAGACTGAGGCAGGATGTTTAGGGGGGGGAATCAAAATATGACAAGCAGTGGGATAAAAATATAAATTTTAAAATATTTTTGGTACTGATTATTGAACCCAGGGGTGATTTACCACTGAGCTACATCTAAAACCTTTTTTGCCTTTTATTTTGGAAAAGGTTCTCATTACATCTCCCAGGCTCACCTGATCCTCCTGTCTCAACCTACCTAGTCACTGGGACTAGAGGCATATGCCAACTGTACCTGAAACACAAGTCTGAATTTTTTGAGTGTTTTTTCTCTTTATTGTTTTGTTTCTTTTCTTTCCCATCTTTAAAATAAATAATAATTTGGTATCATACTAGAATAATATTTTATAAACAAAAGATATTTTCATAAAACTAATTATAAATACTTGGCACAATTTACAACAGACAGCTTAAACATAATAAGCAAGGATTTAAAACACACTATAAGACCAAATAAGTTAACTACAAAAGATGACTCTAATAGAAGGATACAAAAGCCTGCATCTTCAAAATGATAAACAAAATAAGCAAACTTCTTGCTAGACTAAGTAAAAAAAATGATTGAGGACTGACATAAATAAAATCAGAGATGAAAAAAATAATAACCAATGACATAGGAATACAAAATGATCGATAGAGATTATTGTGAATAAATATATGCCAACAAATTTGATAACTTAGAGGAAATGGACAAATACCTAAACACATATACTTTACCAAAAATTATATCATGAAGAAATACAAAACCTGAGCAGACTGATAGGTAACATGATTAAATCAGCAGGAAACAGTCTCCATCAATGAAAAATCCTGGGTCAGATGTCTTTACTGCGCAAGTCTATCAAAGATTTAAAAACCTAGGACAAGTTCATCTTAAATTCTCCCAAATATTTGGACAGGAAGGAATTCACTCAAACTCTTTCTGTCATTATTCTTATACCAAAACCAGAAAACAAACACACACACACAAAAATACACTCACACACATGAAATAAACCTACAGGCCAATATTCTTGAAGAACATAACAAAATATATTCAACAAAATCCAAGAGTATGTTAAAAGATTATTCATTACAAAAAAGGAAACAGGTGTGTGAAGAGAGAACCCATAAAATGAGAGAAAATCTTTGCCAGCTACTCTTCCAGTAGAAAGCTGATATCCAGAAATACATAGAAGTCAAAAAACTTAACACCAAAATAAATAAATAAATAAATAAATAACACAATCAATAATTTGGCAAGTGAACTAAACAGACATTTCTCAAAAGAAGAAATGTAAATGGCCAACAAATATATATTTTAAAAGTTCAATATTTTTAGCAACCAAAGAAATGAAAATCAAAGCTACACTGAGATTTCATCTCACTCCATTTAGATTAGTAATCATCAAAACTATAAATAATACTAAAGGCTGATGAGGACGTGAAGACAAATGTACACTTATGCATTGTTGGTTGGACTGAAAATTAGTACAATCACTTTGGAAAGCAGTATGGAGGTTTTTCATAAAGACTAGAAATGGAATGACCATATGACCCACTTATCCCACTCCACAGTATTTTAAAAATTTTTATTCTACTTTGTTATATATGACAGCAGAATGCATTACAATTCTTATTAAACATATAGAGCACAATTTTTCATATCTCTGCTTATACACAAAGTATATTCACACCATTTGTGTCTTCTTCACACATGTACTTAGGGTAGTGATGTCCATCTCATTCCACCATCTTTTTTTTCTTACCCAATTTCCCCATCCCTTTCCTCCCTCCCCTTTGCCCTATCTAGAGTTTGCCTAATCTTTCCATGCTCCCCCTTCCAACCCTAATATGAATCAGCCTCCTTACAACAGAGAAAACATTCAGGATTTGTTTTTTGGGGATTAGCTAACTTCACTTAGCATCATATTCTCCGATTCCATCCATTTACCTGCAAAGGCCATGATTTTGTTCTCTTTTATTGCTGAGTAATATTCCACAGTGTATATATACCATATTTTCCTTATCCATTCATCTACTGAAGGGCATCTAGGTTGGTTCCAAAGTTCAGCTATTGTGAATTGTGCTGCTATAAACATTGATGTGGCTGTGTCCCTGTAGTATGCTATTTTTAAGTCCTTTGGGTATAGACTGAGGAGAGGGATAGCTGGGTCAAATGGTGGTTCCATTCCCAATTTTCCAAGAAATCTCTATATTGCTTTCCATATTGGCTGCACCAGTTTGCAGTCCCACAGCAGTGTATGAGTGTGCTTTTTCCCCACACCCTCGCCAACACTTACTGTTGTTTGTATTCTTAATAGCTGTCATTCTGATTGAAGTGAGATGAAATCTTAGAGTAGTTTTGATTTTTGTTTCTCTAATTGCTAGAGATGTTGAAATTTTTTTCATATATTTATTTATTGATTGATTGTATATCACCTTCTGAGAAGGGTCTGTTCATGTCCTTGGCCCATTTATTGATTATTTATTTTTTTTGAAGTTTAGCATTCTGTGTTCTTTATATACCCTAGAGATTAGTGCTCTATCTGATGTGTGTGTGTGTGGTAAAAATTTGCTCACAATCTATAGGTTCTCTATTTACTTCATTGATTGTTTCTTTTGCTGAGAAGAAGCTTTTTGGTTTAAATCCATCGTATTTATTGATTCTTGATTTTAATTCTTGAGCTATAGGAGTCTTATTAAGGAAGTGGGATCCTAATCTGATATGATGGAAATTGGGGTCTACTTTTTCTTTTATTGGACGTAGAGTCTCTGGTATAATTCCTAGGTCCTTTATTGAGTTTTGTGCATGGTGAGAGATAGGGGTTTAATTTCATTTTGTTGCATATGTATTTCCAGTTTTCCTAACACCATTTGTTGAATAGGCTATCTTTTCTTCAATGTATGTTTTAGGAACCTTTGTATAATATAAGATAACTGTAATTATGTGGGTTAGTCTCTGTGTCCTCTATTCTGCACCACTTATCAAAATGTCTACTTTGGTGCCAACATCATGCTGTTTTTGTTACTATTGCTCTGTAGTACAGTTTAAGGTCTGGTATAGTAATGCCACCTGCTTCACTCTTCTTGCTAAGGATTGTTTTTTGCTATTCTGGGTCTCTTATTTTTCCAGATGAATTTCATGACTGCTTTTTCTATTTCTATGTGGAATGTCATTGGGATTTTGATGGAATTGCATTACATCTGTATAGTGCTTTTGGTAGTGTGATCTTTTTGCCAATATTAGTTCTTCCTATCCAAGAACAAGGGAGATCTTTCCATCTTCTAAGGACTTCTTTAATTTCTTTCTTTAGTGTTCTGCAGTTTTTATTGTTAGAGGCCTTTCACCTCTTTTGTTAGGTTGATTTTCAAGGTTTTTTGTATGTTATTTTAAATGAGGTAGTTGTCCTCATTTTTCTCTCAGAGGATTTGTCACTGATATACAGAAATGCTTTTGATTTATGGGTGTTGATTTTATATCCTGCTACTCTGCTTAATTCATTCACTAGTTCTAAAAGTATTCTGGTGGAATTTTATGAGTCTTCTAAGTATAGAATCATATCATTGGCAAATAGTGCTAATTTCAGTTTTTCTTATCCATCTGTATCCCTTTAATTTCTGTCTAATTGCTCTAGCCAGTGTTTCAAGAAGTACATTAAATGGAAGAGGGTGAAAGAGGGCATCCCCATCTTGTTCTATCATTCTCCATTTAGAATGATGTTGGCCTAGGGCTTAGCATAGGTAGGTTTTACAATGTTGAGATATGTTCCTGTTATCTCCCACTTTTTCTATTGTTTTGAACGTGAAGGCGTGCTGTATTTTGTTGAATCTCATTCTGTGGCTATTGAGATGATCATGTGGTTCTTATCTTTAAGTCTATTGATGTGATGAATTACATTTTTGGTTTCTATATGTTGAGCAACCTTGCATCCCTGGGATGAATACCACTTGATCATGGTGCACTATCTTTTTGATATATTTTTGTATTTGATTTCCCAGAATTTTATTAAGAATTTTTGCATCTATGTTCATTAGAGATATTGGTCTGAAGTTTTATTTCTTTGACATGTCTTTTATTTTGTAATCAGGATGATATTGGCCAAAGAGAATGAGTTTGGAAGTGCTCCCTCTTTTTTCTATTTCCTGAAGTAAATTGAAGAGTATTAGTATTAGTTCTTCTTTAAAGGTCTTGTAGAACTCGGCTGTGTATCCATCTGGTCCTTGGCTTTTCTTGATTGGTAGGCTTCTGATGGCATCTTCTATTTCATGGCTTGAATTTGTACTGTTTAAGTTGTGTATATCATCCTGATTCCGTTTGGAAAAATAATGACTCTAGAAATTTGTCAGTGCCTTTGATATTTTCTATTTTATTTGAGTACAAGTTTTCAAAATAATTTCTAATTATCTTCTATATTTCTATAGTGTATGTTGTGATAATATTTCCTTTTTCATCACGTATGTTAGTAATATGAGTTTTCTCCTTCTTTTCATTAGAATGACTAAGGGTCTCTCAATTTTATTTATTTTTCAAAGAACCAACTTATTATTTGTCAAATTTTTCAATTGCTTTTTTTTTGTGTGTGTGTGTGTCCATTTCATTGGTTTCAACTCTGATTTCAATTATTTTATGTCTTCTACTGCTTTTGGTGTTAATTTGTTCTTATTTTTCTAGGGCTTTGAGATGTAATGTTAGGTCATTTATTTGTTGATTTTTTCTTCTTTTAAGGAATGAACTCCATGCAATTAACTTCCTCTTAGTACTATTCTTCATAGTGGCCCAGAGATTTTGATACATTGTATCTTTGTTCTCATTCACTCTCAGTATTTTTAATCTCCTCTTAGTAGCATAATATTTAGTCTTCAGTTTTTGGAGTACATATTATTTTTTAATTTTTTCATTGATTTCTAATTTCATTCCATTATGATCTGATAGAATGCAAGGTAGTACTCTACTTTTTTATATTTGTTAATAGTTGCTTTGTGGCATAATATATGGTCTATTTTAGAGAATAAAGTGTATTCATTCCTTGAAGGATGGAATATTCTATGTAAGTCTAAGTGATGTATTGTATTATTGAGTCTTATAGTTTCTTTGTTCAGCTTTGGTTTGGACGATCTCTCCAGTGGTGAAAGAGGTGTGTTAATGTAGCCAGAATTATTGTGTTGTAGGCTATTTGACTCTTGAACCTGAGAAGAGTTTGTTTGATGAACATAGACACTCCATTGTTTGGGGCATATAAATTTATTGTTGTTATGTCTTGTTGATGAATTGTTCCCTTAAGCAGTAAGAAATTTCCTTCTTTATACCTTTTGACTAACTTTGGCTTGAAGTCTACTTTATTTGATATGAGGATGAAGACCCCTGCTTGTTTCCACAGTCCATGAGAGTGGTATTAATTATCCCAACCTTTCACCTTCAGACTGTGGACGTGTTTTCCTATGAGGTGAGTCTACTGGAGGGAACATATCATTAGGTCTCTTTCAAAAAAAAAATCCTATCTGCTAGTCTATGTTTTTAGATTGGTGAGTTTAGGCCAGTAACCTTCAGGTTTATTATTGAGACATGATTTTTATTCCCAGTCATTTTTTTTTTTTTGGTATTTAACTTGACTTGGTTTCTCCTTTGATTAATGTTTTCCTTTCGTGTAATGCTTCCCTTTGCGGATTTTCATTTTTGTTTTTCAATTCCTCTTCATGGAATATTTTGACAAGGATGTTCTGTAGTGCAGGCTTTCAAGTTGTAAATTATTTTAACTTTTGTTTATCATGGAGGTTTTTATTTCACCATCAAATCTAAATATTAATTTTGCTAGATATTAGATTCTTAGTTGGCATCCATTTTCTTTCAGAGTTTGATATATGTTCTTCCAGAATCTTCTAGCTTTCAGGGTCTGGGTTGAAAAATCCACATATAACCTAACTGATTTCCCCCTATATGTAATCTGATTGCTTTTTCTCATGGCTTTTAATATTCTCTCCTCATTCTGTATGTTAGGCATTTTCATTATAATGTGCATTTGTGTGTATCTGTTGTAATTTTGTACATTTGGCATCCTGGAAGCTTCCTGAATCTGGTTTTCCAATTAATTCTTCATGTTTGGAAAATTTTCTGATATTATTTCTTTGAATGGATTGCTCATTCCTTTGGTTTGGAACTCTATTCCATTCTCTATCCCAATAACTCTTAAATGTGGCCTTTTTATGTTGTCCCACATTTCTTCAATGTTCTGCTCATGATTCCTTACAATTTTCACTATGTTGTCTACATTATCTTTAAGATTATATATTTTGTCTTCATTGTCTGAGGTGCTGTCTCCCAAGTGATCTAATCCGTTGGTGAGGCTTTCAATTGGGTTTTTAATTTGGTTTATTGTTTCTTTCATTTCATGGATTTCTGGCTTTTTTTTTTTTGAACCTCTATCTCCTTATTGAACTTTTGCTTCCTGTATTTGTTTATGTAGCCTTTTGTCAAAATGATCTTTTGCTGCCTATATTTGCTCTCTTATATCATCCATTAATTCATAGAACACTTTAATCATGTACATCCTAAACTCCTTCTCTGTTATTTCTTTTGCTCTGCTTGCCATGGATTTTAATAATGTGGTATCTTTATATGTTTGGGGGCACTTTCTTCCCTTGTTTCTTCATATTACATGTGTCTTCCCTTCTATCACCATGGATCCGAGAGAGGCATTACCATTTTTACCCTATAGGCTTATAGTGCTTTTGTAGGGATCCAATACCTCTCCTTTGAGGTGAAGGACAATGTTATCATATCTCCATATAAACAGTATACACCCTAAAAACAAATATTTGATATTAAGATGTTTATAATTAGGTCACAATGTACAGAAATGGTGAATTCAATTATTATCTACAATATACTCAGTAGGTTTGTAAAAGGGCCTACAGTTTCTGATGGTGGACAAAGAACTGGGGGTGAGGAGTAGGATGATATGCTTAGGAGGTCGGAGGTGAGGATACAGAGTTGTTATATCTTAGGAAGTGTAAAAGAGAAAATCTAAAGAGGAAGATTAGTATCAGGAGAAGGGAGAGGAAGTCATGTTTGGTAGACAAGTAAGAGGGAAGACAGTAGAGTACATAAAACACACATATATATTAAGAAAAATAAAAAATGTTAAAATAGTAGAAATTGGTGGGATAATAGAAACAATATATAACACAGCTGTAATATACTACTCAGATGTCCCTGTCCTCATGAAAATCCTAATTCATGCAAAGTACTTGGTTTCACATATGTTTGGGGATGTGAGGGTGGAAGAATAGAGAGGGAGAAAGAGAGAAAATAATCTTGAAGAAACAGGATGGCAATCCATGTCTTTCCTGCTTCTCTTCTCATCCAATAGGTGGGGATATCTGTTGTTAGCTGTATCTCCGCCCTCGGGATGGTGAAGGTAACCAGGGTGTCACTGTGCCAGGGTTGTGGCTGCTGGGGAGAGGGGGGGAGTTAGAAACTAAGTACCTGGCAAGTTGGAGACACAAAACTGGGAGTTGCCCCCACTAAAGACGGTTATAAAGGTGGCCCAAGGTGGAGACACCTGCTTTCAGTGGTGGGCTGTTGGGTTGGATGGGGGGAGTTGAGCAATGGCATTGGAGGATGAGTTCAAATACGAGCTCTGGGGTTGCAGTGTGGGGCTTTCGGTTGACTTCAGAGCCTGTGTGAAGTTCTTGGGTGCAGGCGGGCTACTGCACATAGGGGACTATCTCTGTTGTTGCAGAGTCCCCAAGATGGCGGCAAACAGGGGAGCCCCACGAGGGTAGATGGGGGTCCACACGGGAGTAGTGGGTGGGAAGCTGCCAGGTGACTTGCATGGGAGTGGCATTGGTGATTTCTGCTCGGGTGGGTAGCCAAAAGTTCTGCACAGGTATTGATGGTCCCGCTTGGGTACCTGATAGTCCTATGTGGGTGAGTAGTTGTGAGACCTACTCTGATGCTGAGGCCTGGAGCACTGGAGGGGACAGTGGCCATGATTCCCATGCAGGAGCAGTAATTTTGCTCACAGAGAAGCACTATTCTCACAACTTGAGTTCCAGGTCACAGAGCAACACAGAATGCTGCCTCCCTCTGGCCCGCCATCTTGGATCTCCTCACTTCACAGTATTTATCCAAAAGAACTAAAATCATCATAGTAAAGTGCTACATGCAGGCTGGGTTTTCCTCAATATATGACCAGATAAAAATATGGCATATATATACATACACACACACACACAATGGAGTTTTACTCAATCATAAAGAGTGAAATGATGCCATTGCTGGTAAATGGATAGAACTGGAGAATATCATGATGAATGAAGTAAGGAAGATTCAGAAAGAGTCATTTTTTTATTATATGCATAAGCTAGAGATAAATAAAGAATTAAGAAAAGGTTAGAGGTCTCAAAAAATAAAAGGAAGAACAGTGGAGTATAGAAAGGAAAATGAGGAGGAGGGAGAGAGGATGGGAAAGGGGAGAAACAGCAGAATGAAAGTAACAAAACTATGTCATGTATGCGTATGAATATATCACAATGAATTCTACTTGAATGTATAATTAACTATAGTGCACAAGTTTTAAAAATGACAATAAAAACAAAAATCAATCAAATCCTGTTTTTAAATGGGTAGTAAAACTAGAGAATTCTCAAAAGATGTACAAATGGCAAACAGATTACATGATAAAATGCTGAACATACTAATCATCAGGAAATGCAAACCAAACAAAACACCATGAAATACCACCTCAACCTAGTAGATATTTTAGGTTTGCGTTGGTATTTTTCTGTAATTTCAAGACCCATTACTCTTGACAGATAAATAAGTGATTTTAGAAAACATTATCTTCAAAGAAGAATACAAAGCCAAAGATATCAAAACACCAGGAAAGTTTTAAAACCAAGGGTCATTTCTTAATAACTGGAAAAATATCTACTGCCTTCCTACCTAGGTATCATTATCATAACTGAATTTTTCTTAACATAACATAGTAATGCCCAATATGTTTTATATAGTTATGTCATTTACAAATGAAGAAGATCTTCATTGATTTTCCCAAAGTCTTACAATTAGTAAAGTGGCAAAGAATTCAAACCCATTTCTTTTTAAAAGCCTACACTTTAAAGCATTGCTTTCTATTACCACAAACTACACAATTTGGACTAATATACTGATCACTGGACACCATATAAGATTTACTTTTGGTTCAAAGGACAGAAAAGGAAGATAATGTTGATAATTAACTTGTTTTAATTTCTTTCTGAGATGCTGTTCCTGTAATCGCTGAAAGCTGGTTCAGTATTGCAGTGGCTACTGCTTCACCTAAGTACACTCTAGGAAGGGGTAAAGAACACTTTTCTAGTACCGATATCTCATTCTTCAAAGAAAGAGGGGTCACACACAGTATGTATTCTATCTGGTTCTAATATTTTTTTTTCAATAACTTTATTTTTTATTCTAACCTGCCGCTATTTCATTCTTTTAACTTTGGCTTCAGGATGGCACTTTGTTTCGTAAACCCATTTTGTCCAGGTAATTATATATTTCTTTCATGATGAGTTATTTTAAAATACTTCAGTATTATTATTATTATGTGTAAATAAAATTATATTAATCTACAGCTACACTTGAGGGGACTTTTATTAGTATAAGAAAAATTTTAGTAGTCATTTATTTGAGAAATTTGTTATATTTTAAGGTTTACATAAGATTGGAAGAGGGAACGCATCACCATTCAGAAATAAAATTTAAAAATATGCAAGTTCATCTATCAATAAACAGAATTAGAACTATTACCCATGTATCAAATCTGGCTGGTACTCTATTTTGTAAATAAAATTTTATTGCAACATCAGTTTGACCGATATTTCTATTGTTTAAACCTCAATCATGTGCTTCAATTAATTGCAAGAGAGGCTGTGAAATATAATTAGTTGCATCTTATAGAAAGTGAAAATAAAGTTGTTGAAAAGGTAGTCACTTTCCACCATAGAGAACTTTTATAGTTAGATTTAATTAGGTATAATATTTAATAAGATGTGATAGAGTAATAAAATACTCAAAGATATCTTCTAAGTGAATCCATGTAGATGGTTATATATCTAGGAGTGCTGGGAAATACAGAAGGAAAAGCAAGATTTTGGAGAATAAGATAATAGTATGAATATATAAATGAATTCCACTTTAATGTACAACTTAAAAAATGTCAGCTTCAAAGTAGAGGTGTTTGGCATGCATTTTGGTACTATAGGATGCATATCAGGACTGAGATACAATCCAGAGGTACAGGGTTTGGATTATTCAAAACAAACAGTAAGTGACAGTAAATTTCATGAAGTTGACTTGAGACATTACATAAATAAGAGAGTTATAAACATTAAAAGCATAGTAAGTAACATATTTGACTCAGGAGAAGTAATAGAGACAAAGAAACAAATAAAATATCCTTTGCCTTCAAGAAGCTCACAGTTGGCTGGCAATAGTCCAAAAATACTGTTGATTGCCTGTTGTGTGGTAAAAGCTATAAAAGATTCATGGCATGGAATGGAAGCATAGAGGAAGGGAGCAACAAACGCTCAGCAAATGTATGGATTAAATAATGTGTTCCAGATACATCACACAAATAAGCTCACTATTCCTTGGTGGTTCCCCTTCAGTCTCACATAAATAGTTAATTAATCCTCATATAATTACAGAGAGGATGATTTCTGCTTCCACTCTGCACACTTAACCTTTATTAAATGCTTACTTTGTTGAAAATACTGTGATGCTTTAATTATATGGGATTATCTTCAATTAACTCTCATAATAATGCTATCTGAAATGGATCATTATTTTCATTAAAGCCCCGAAACATATTCATTATTTCAAAACTGGAATAGAAAACTGGATTAGGTAAACTTGCTTTAGTAAAGTTAATATCTGTTATACTTTCTACCACCCCACCATCCCCATGATATCTCCCTTTGTTCTTTTTGAAGAATACTTAGAAATACCAATATGACTTGCTCAATAGTTATATGCTAATTAACAGGAAAATGAGAGCTGGTGTTATAGATTTAAATAGCTATTATTCCAATCAAAATCCCGATGGCATTCCTCATAGAAATAGAAAAAGCAATCATGAAATTCATCTGAAAAAATAAGAGACCCAGAATAGCTAAGCAATCCTTAATAGGAAGAGTGAATCAGGTGGCATCACTATACCAGACCTTAAACTATACTACAGAGCAATAGTAACAAAAACAGCATGGTAGTGGCACCAAAACAGGTTGGTAGACGAATGATACAGAATAGAGGACACAGAGAATAACCCACAAAATTACAATTATCTTATATTAGACAAAGCTACCAAAACATGCATTGGAGAAAAGATAGCCTCTTCAACAAATGGTGCTAGGAAAACTGAAAATCCATATGCAACAAAATGAAATTAAACCCCTATCTCTCACCATGTACAAAATTCAATTCAAAATGTATCAAGGACTTAGGAATACAACCAGAGACCCTGCATCTAATACAAGAAAAAATAGGCCCTAATCTCCATCATGTGGAATTAGGCTCCAACTTCCTTAATGAGACTCCTATAGTGCAAGAATTAAAACCAAGAATCAATAAATGGGATGGACTCAAACTAAAAATTTCTTCTCAGCAAAAGAAGCAATCTGTGAGTTGAACAGAAAGCCTACATCTTGGGAGCAAATTTTCACCCCCCCCCCACATCAAATAGAGCACTAATTTCTAGGGTATATAAAGAACTCAAAAAGCTAAATACCAAAAAGCAAATAACCCAATCAATAAATGGGCCAAGAACATGAAGAGACACTTCTCAGAATAAGATATAAAATCAATCACAAATATATGAAAAAAATGTTCATCATCTCTAGCAATTAGAGAAATGCAAATAAAAACTACTCTGAGATACCATCTCACTCCAGTCAGAATGGCAGCTATTATGAAGACAAACAACAATAAGTGTTGGAGAAGATGTGGGCAAAAACGCACACTGATACATTGCTGGTGGGACTGCAAATTGGTGCAGCCAATATAAAAAGCAGTATGGAGATTCCTTGGAAATCTGGGAATGGAACTACCATTTGATCCAGCTATCCCTCTCCTCGGACTATACCCAAAGGACTTAAAAATAGCATACTACAGGGACACAGCCACATCAATGTTTACAGCAGCACAATTCACAATAGCTAAACTGTGGAGCCAACCTAGATATTCCTCAGTGGATGAATGGATAAAAAAAATATGTAGCATATATACACAATGGAATTTTACTCAGCAATAAAAGAGAATAAAATCATGGCATTTGAAAGTAAATGAATGGCACTGGAGAAGATAATGCTAAGTGAAGTTAGCCAATCCCAAAAAAACAAATGCTGAATGTTTTCTCTGATTTAAGGAGGCTGACTCATAGTAGGGTAGGGAGGGAGAGCATGGGAGGAATAGATGAATTCTAGATAGGGAAGAGGGGTGGAAGGGAAAGGGAGGGGGCAGGGGATTAGCAAGGATGGAAGAATGTGATACAAAGTACATGTATGAAGACATGAATTGATGTGAACATACTTTATAAACAAACAGAGGTATGAAAATTGTTCCATATGTGTAATAAGAATTGTGATGCATTCTGCTGTCATGAATTTAATAAAACCAATAAAATAAATAAATAGACACTTGTTATTTTACTGAAAATTAAGAAAATACTACCAGCATTTGATAGCAGTCCAGCATAGAAGCATGAATGAATAAGCTCTGGAAATTGATAAAATTAGAGAATTTTTAAAGCTATGCAGGCTTAAAATATATGTATCTAACTGATTAATATAAAACAGAAATTCTGAGTGTTATTACTTATATTGTAATGAGTGATGTCACAATTATAGTGGTGTATTTATCTTCCTTAGATAAGTGAAAACACATTAAAAATTGATAAAAATTTTAAAAAGGATTTTTATATTTTTAATGTTTTTCTAGTTTTCTACCATCAGTATTAAGCAGACTTAAAATTAATTTATGTCATTCTACGTACTTTATGATCTCAATTACTTAATTATATGTATTCTTTCCTGTTTCTCTTTCTACCTTTATTTCTCTTCCATGCCTCCACATATATGCAAAAAAAAGTCAAACACATCAAAAGTACACCAAAATCTTACAACCTCCAAAAAAGGCAATAAGATTATTTACTTTACATCATTTATATTTTCTAAATATTTATGAAAGTACGAATCACTGATACAATGCTGAAAACCCTACTTTGAAAAAAATAAATCCAGAAATTGTTTTAATAAAATAAACAGGAAATATAGTTAAATGTATGAAATTAAGTAATGAAAGAAGTCAAATAAGCAATATCTTAATAAAAGTCAGCAGTAGGGGCAAAAATTACTATGCTAACCACCTTGCCAGAGAAACTGAAAATACCTTACATATTGCTACACTCAGAAAGAATATAAAAGAGAATATATACAGCATCTTTTCAATATTGCCTGTAGTAATGAAAATCTGTTTTAATTGTTCCTTGGGAATCTGGATATATAAGAAAACTTTTAGTGCTGCTAAGTCAACTTGATTTAAATTATGATCAATACAAGAAACACTCTATTCTTTATATTTTTAAAAGATTTACATATAAATCCATCTTGTGACACAGAGCATTTCTTTCAGAGTATCATTTCAAAGTCCATTAGGTAAAAGTAATGGACTAAACTTAAGATGATCATAGAATGTGATCTGCCATTGGTTCATTTTGACATTCCATTGGGAATATTAAAGACAAAATTTGTTTTCACAAGTGCAACTCTAGATTTAGCTTCTTGATATCTCTCAACATCTTTTTGAAAAGTAAGCATATCCATAACAAACTTTTCTGCACAGTGTTTTCTGTATATTTCTTGAGCCCTAAAAGGAAAAAGAAAAGATTATAAAATGTGATGGTTTTAGGTTATTAAAATAGTAATAATTAGATTGTTACTTAGGTTATTAAAACAGTAACTATTAGATTGTCACTAATGATAATTAGATGGCTTCAAAACAGACATAATCAAATGGGAAAAAGAACTCCTTTTAGAGCTTGGTGCAGTGATGCAAGCCTGTAATCCCAGGGGCTCAGGAAGCTGAGGCAGGAGGATCGAAAATTGAAGGCCAGCCTTAGCAACTTAGGAAGACCCCATCTGAAAATTAAAAATATAAAAGGGCTGGGATGTATAGTTCAGTGGTTAAATTCCAAGTTCTCTCTACCCAAGTTTCTTCATCTTTTACAAAGGGATAATCCAACTCATAGAGATTAGAAGAGGATTAAATGAGTTTTTACATTAAAAGTTTATATAAGAATTCCTGACATTTAAAAATTATGCTTTCTGGATGAATAATAGTGGTTTTCATCAGACTAAGAAATGTAGGAAGAGCAAAAAGATGGGAAAATTTAGTTTTGTTTTGTTAACATTGACCTTCAAGAACCTTGCTATCCATGTCATGACTTCCAAGGAGCTGAATATAGAGAAACAATGGATTGTTATAAGAGTATAAGGCAGTAAAATCATTCTTTCGGGGTTTAAAATCCAGCACTGAAACTTAAGTATTGTGTAATTTGAATGAGTTATTTAAACTTTCTGCCTCTTTTCTTCATCTTTTTGAAGTTAGGCAATCCAATTCATATGTTTAGTAAGAAACAAGTAAACTAATATACATAAAATCCTTAAAGGAGTTCCTGTAATTTAATAATTATTCAATGAAAGGTAGTTGCTACTATTTTGACTCGGGAGTTCAAGTAGTCATATGTGGATGCATAGTAGAGTAAAATTAATGGCCAAAAAAATTTTACGCATAAAATTAAGGGTACTAGTTAAGAAAAATATTAAAATAGCTACCTTAGCAGATAAAAACTATTTGGAAAATGTAAAAACAGAATCTAGAATAATTGAAGAGTGAGAAACACAAAATAATCAATTATTTTTATATATACCATAATCAAACAATTGGAAAATGAAATCAAGAAAAAAACTTCACTTAAAATATGATCAGAAAAACATAAGGTACTTAAACATAAGTTTGATAAAAGTTAGGCAAGACCTATACTTGAAAATAATAAAATATTGCTGAGAGAAATCAAAGAAGACCTAAGTGAATGAAGTGTTATGCCGTGTACAAGAATTGGTATAAGCTGTCAATTCTCTTCCAAATTAATACATAGAGTCAATAAAATTTCAATTTATATGCAAAGATTATTTGGGGTAGAAATGAATTATCATTCAAATTTGTTTTGAATATACATTAGATTTAATTTACTTATTTTTAATGATTAATTTTAATTTTTTTAAATTTGTTAAAAAATTTATAGAAATTCAAAGGTCCTCAGACAATCAAAGCAATCTTATGGAAAGGAGAACAAAGTTGGAATTTCTGTTTCACATCCATAAATAGGTTGACTTATAATAACAATCTTATATTATCTCATAGTTCTCATGAGTCAGAAGTCCAGGCATGGCATGTCTCATTTTTTTCTCATGTTTTTTTTTTTTTGTTTGTTTGTTTGTTTGTTTCTCCCTCCATCTTTAAGTTACCAATCTCATGTCAATTCCTTCTCATGTAATCCCTTTGACTTTCTTTTTTGCCCTGAATTTAAAGGCTAATGTAAATACATTGGGTCCACCAGGATAATCCAGTATAATCTATTTAATATGGACTAATTAACATTCTTAATTATATGTGCAGGGTTCCTTTTACTATCACATTTACAGGTGTGGTATCTCAACTTATTCATAGCCCTGGAGATAAGAGCAGGACATCCATCTTCTTGGGGGCCGTAATTCTGATTAATGGAGAGATATTCATTCTATAATTTTACAGATTACTAAGAATATAAGTAGAAAGATTATTAGCTTCTAACAGAAATTGGAAAGCTAATCCTGAAATAGTAGGGAAAAAAGTAGATATATCCATAATATACAGAATTTTATAGATATGGATATACTAAATTGAATGAATTCAAGCTGGAAGGTCTAAATTTTTTTGGAAAATAAATTTCTTTGTGATAAATTGGCTTGCTGAGAAGTAGATCATAAGTGGTGTTGGACAGAGTGATGGTTTCAAATTGCTCTCATAGCTAGTGGGTAAAGAACAAGCTACTACTAGGGATGTGGCTCAAGCGGTAGCGCTTGCCTGGCATGCGTGTGGCCCAGGTTTGATCCTCAGAACCACATACAAACAAAGATGTTGTGTCCGCCAAAAAATTAAAAAATAATTATTAAAAAATTCTCTCTCTCTCTCTCTCTCTCTTAAAAAAAAGCTACTGAGGGAGCAGCTAAAGTCAGAGGTCATAAAATTAACATTGGCATAAATGTACAGGTCAGTTATTTCCTCTTCCCATTTTGGTCTAACTTCAAGAAATAAAAATAGACAATTGGATTGTTCCCACATAGGAGTTGATGATATATATATATATATATATATATATATATATATATATACATATATATAGAAAGATAGATAATATTCACACATATATATTTAAAACTATATATTTGAAAATGTGTGTTGTGAAAGTAAAGGAAAAAATTGAAAAGATAGATTTTAGTCACAGATAAATAAGTATATCAAAATCTAAAATTTCAGAAGTGGGGCAGTTCCAAATGATGGGAGAGTCTTTTTGTGTCTATAGATATGAGTTTATTAATGTAAAGTACAATAAGGATTGTTGGAATCCAAAATGGTTAACATTAGGTTTGGTAATTTTTGATGTTAGGTAATTGTTGATTTTAGGTAATTTGAAAGTTTACCATGATTTTGGCAGTGGCTGGTTGGAGAAAAGCTTTATGATTCAGGATAAACTTCTTTAATTCACACTTAGGTACTCCTGTGGATATTTTATCAACTTACTAAATTAGAATTTTCTTTTTCCCTGTTGTTTTTTCCCCCTTTATTTCACATTGCAGGATCAAGGAGCTACATTCCTAATAACAACTTCACTAATTATTGAGATTCATTTAGACTTTCTAAGTCAAGTGATTGATACTGATACATTAATGAAGAATCAACAGCAAAAAATGTATCAGGATTGGAAAACTTCTGATGTCTCTAGACAAATTTTATTTTTTATTTTTTTTGTGTCACAGTTCCTTTCTGTTTATTAATACTCAATTTTTGTTTTTTAAGAAAAACAGTAAAACTCAAAATTTGGTGAGTGTTGGGAGGGAGAATACTACTGACATAAACAACACTTTCAAGGATATCTTTTCAGACTTAGAAGATAATTCAGTTAAGATTCATTACAAAGCTCATTTGATTCTGCATCTTTTTTGAATTAAGTATGATTAGATATGCAATTTACTGTGATTAAAAATTAAGCTTATTAAATTTATCCAATGTTAATTTGCACTAGACATATTTTGATATAGCAAACTAGATTTCATTGTATTTTCCAAGATACATTTTTAATACAAATTATAAATTATTTTCAAAAATTACACACACACACACACACACACACACCATACATTAAAAGATTTTAAATTTGGAGAGATAAAAACATAAAATACAACTCTACAAGTTATAATTAGTAAGGCAAATGTTTCTTGTTTATACAAATATAAATAAATTTTGTGTGGCATGAATATTTCCCAGTGGGAATGAATATATATATATATATATATATATATATATATATATATATATATATATATATATATATCAGCATTCTTATTTACACATACACACACGTGAATATATATATGCACACTTCTTGCATTTTCATTTTAACTGGTTGTAACTTTTTACTGTTTCTTCTTCATTATTCTGTTAAATAAATTTTTGCATGTGCTAATTTTATATATGTATGAGTCGTGTTTTTATTCTCTTAAATATATCCTTTGACAACTACTAAAATTTAAATTTGCTATACATAGATTAAAATATTTTGAATCAATATTAATTCTCAGAGCTTCTACAACTCAAAAATTTAAATAAAAATAAAAAAGTCTTTATGGCAAAACAATTTACCTTTTTTTTTATTTGTTTGAAACAGATTTGTCAAAAATCTCTTCTGGGATCACCTTCCAATCTATTTCTTGAAAAGAAGGTTTTGTGGTAAAATGCATATTTAAAATGTATTCTGCACCTCAGTTGTCTCTTCTGCTTTTATCTATTCTGAACTTTTCTGCTAATAATGGTCTCCCCTTTTCCTCTGATTTTTCCAAATTCTAATAGATAATCATAATTTCCTCTGCTTTTTGTAAGAATTCAAATATTTGCTTATGTTTGTCACTGAACTCTTAGAGAATTAAGAATATTTTAATTCCTCTTTGTATGGCAGAGCAGAGGAAAATTGAAGTGAACTAACACTGTGATGTTTAGTTAAAACTTAATTTTGAGGTTTTGATGGGATGTGGGAAATGATACCCAAAATATGGCAGCTTAGCATTCTGAGTATTAAGCTGAAGGAAATTGAAAAAATTGTAGAAGAAGAAAGCTCTCTGTGAAGTTCTCTTGCCCCATTTCCTTTAAAGAATCTAATGTTCTTTTTTTAAAAAAAATTATTTTTTACTCTAGTTTATTATATATGAGAGCATAATGTATTACAATTTATATTACACATATACAGCATATTTTTTCATATCTCTGGTTGTGCAAAAAGTATTTAGGACATCTTCAGATGTCCTCTCCTATACCTGGAGGGAAGGAACATTACAGCAAGAGGACAAGAATAATCTGAATACACAGGTCTCGCCGAGTTCCCTTCAGTTCATTATTATTTAGGTCATATCCCCTTTTTGTCCAACCACACCTCTGTACAACTATGCACTCTTCATCAATCCTAGGCATAAAAATACCGTTTTGCTGGGCCTCTGATTCTTCATTTATAGAAGTTTCCATGTCATGTAAATTTTGTTTTAATAAGGTTATTGTGTTTTTCTCTAGGTAACCTGTTCTGTTATACAAGTGTGAGTCCTGAATACTCTGATAGGTAAGGTATAAAATATTCTCTCCTCCAGTTTTCAATATTACTGCCACCTACTTATTATTTACCAGAAATTTTCATTCTGTCTCTTAGTACTACTTGTATTATTACTTGTATTATTATTTAAATGTAGTAGTCTTGTTGTCTTTTTTGCCTACCAACTATCTAGAGTTTCAGTTTTTTGGGGGAAATGACTTGCCAGTCCCCACACTGCCTGTGATAGGAATCTCTGAGAGCTAAACTTGAATCACTACTTGAGTAATTTGAACTGAAGATAAGAACCTATTGATAGAAATATAATGGGGGATCACTGAGGGAAAGAAAATAAGAGTATATAAATTTATTGCCATGAAATAAGCACTTGTGCTAAGATGGATACCTATTCTAATTGATAGCAAAGCTATTTTCACAGCTTGCTAAATTATATTTTTATATTTTATTTAAAAATTTAGGCTTGGATTTAGCTCAATGATAAAGTATGCCAGAGGCCCTGGGTTTGATTTCCAGCAATGAAACAATTCTGATTACATATCTTTATTATATAAACATTTGGAAAATGTATGCATTATTTCTCATCTCAATGGCTTAAGTATTGAGTAAAAATATATAAAAAACACTCAGAGTTCTCAGAGGCAATTACCTGACTTAAATGAAGTAATATACAATCACTGATAATTGGGATTCATACCTATTTGATACTTATTCAATAAGTATTTATTGAATAAATTTTTTTAACTAAGCACTGTACCACACACAGAAATGGAAAGATGGGCCAAATTATTTTACAAAGGATTTCCCCAGTTCACTATGATAAAGACTTGCCTATCACAATTGCTAGAATTGACATTTAAATAAAGTGTTATGGAATCACCAAAATATTAAAAGACCAATTTAGACTGGAAAAGTAATTGAAGAGAAGTTAAAATACCATTTTAGTTGGCTGCTATATGGTAGAAAATAAAAGAATGAGGTTTGCCATTGGTTGTGCAGCTCACGTACTATATGATGGAAAATAAAAGGGTGAAACACAGCCACATACAGCTAAGCATCAACTACTTGTGATATTTCCTTAGAGGACAGAGTATAGTTTGCATCCCTGTACAGAAATCACCTCACCACTAATTTGAAACACCAAAAGCATTCTGATTTTCACAATAACAAAGAGACTTTTTTTTGCATAATAACATATAGTAACACTGTGGGCTTATAGTTCCCCAGTAGGGTCATATTTGAGAGAAAAGGAAATAGTGTGAGAAAAATCATTGGAATAAGAAAGTGCAAAGTTGTGTAGGGAATGGAGAATGAGTTTGTCTAGAGAAAAAAAATGTAATTAAGAATAGAGGGTAGACACTCTAGGAGAAAATTTAGTGTGATATGACTAGATTTAAACAGAGCATATTTTTTAAATGCTAAAAAGATTAAATTTCATTATTTGGGCAATTGAAAGCCACAAACTTAAATAGACATAATCAGAACTTTATTTTTAAAATACATTAGAGGCTGAGGGAGGAGGATCAAGAGTTCAAAGCCAGTCTCAACAAGGGAAAGGTGTTAAGCAACTCTGTGAGACCCTGTCTCTAAATAAAATACAAAATAGGACTGGGGATGTGACTCAGTGGTAGAGTTCAATCCCTGGAATCAACACACACACACACACACACACACACACACACACACACACTCATTATATGTCGGCAGTGAGGTAGACTGATTTATAAGACTAGTTTCTAGCACTGGTCAAGAGGCTGATGAAAATACTATCTATGACAATTATAAATTAAGTAAGTTTTGAAGGCTAGCAAAAATACACAAGTTGAAGAAAAGATGGAGAATGGGAATGGCAATCTCAATTAGAAGAATAATGTGAATTATTAGGGCGATTATGAGATTTGGGAATGAAAAGATCTAGTTGAGACTTCTTTCAGAATAAAAATAATTAAAAAAACATGTTACATGTTGACAGGGAGACTAAGTTGTAAGACTGGTTTTTAGCACTAGTTAAATGCTGTTTATTACACATATTAATTAATCAGGTTTTGTTGTCTGAGGTTGAGATAGGGAAAAACAGTTGTTGTATTATCTATTCTATGATAATATAGGAATGCATAATTGTCTTTTTGTTTCCATTTTCCAAAGGAGAATGCTATAAACAAAATACTACTAATCAGAATTCAGCATTTAGTATGTAATATTTATATGTAATTGACTTCAAAGCTTCTGTCATATTAAACCGTACCCACCTATGTTCCTTCATTTGGTTGAGTAAATTCTTTTGGTATTTTTCTTCTTCTATTTTTTTCTGAACACTCAGCCATTTTTGTCTTAGGATAGCATCATTCCTCTTCAGTCTGTCAATTTTAATCATTCCTTTGGTCAGAATAGTACGCTCATTATTTAGGGTTTGAACTATTAAATGTTCTTCAGCCTTTTGGTTTTTTCCTTCTAGAAACAGAGTTCTTCTCTCTTTAACTTTCATAAGGTATTTTAATTTGTCTTGCCAAAGTTGCTGTAAACTTTTCTGAATAGTGTTATGATCTTTTTCAATTAGTTTTTTTATAGCAATTTTTTTCTTATTTATGCTTTCATGAACAGTTAAGCCAACTCTTTTTTTGTCAACTTGTGCCCTGGATACAGCTGTTATTTTTTCTTGATGGAGATCCTGCTTCTTTTGTTCAGCATAATATTTGTCAATATCTTTAAGGGTTTGGAGTTTTATACCGGCTCTCTGTGTTGTAAAAAACTGTCTTAAATTTGTCTCAGGTAGTGTGCCTTTTTTAATTATTGGTTTTGGATGGGTGGTAGGAAATAGATGGGCATGTTCAGGAAAATAATCTTGTTTTTTCTGTTTTAATATTGCATCATACTTCAATAAACCTGAAGTATATAAAGGTAGTTTGGATGCTGATATCCTAAAATTGGTATCCAGTACTTCATCTTCATTTTCATCTCCAGACTCCTTCTGACCTATATCATATAACAGACAAACATATATATTACAACAAAAGTTAAACTTACTTTCTGTTCAAATTGTTTTGAAGGGTATATTAATAAAGTTGATGAGAACATACTATTTACTTCACTAAGAAGCATTTTCCCCAAATTGCTTTCCAATTTTGTGATTTTTGGAGAGAAAAATCACTATTAAAACATTTTAACACAGAAATAAATTGAATCTGATTCCTGTTTTCATTGTTATTTCTCACAATTATTTAACTTGGACTGACTCAGCAACAGCATCTTATCTTATCCTTAGCACTTATAAATAGTATTTTTCAGTTAGTTTGCCGAAAGACAAACCTTAGACAAATTAAACAGAATTTAAATGAGCAAAAACAGTTTATGAATTGGGCAGGGTCTAGAAGAGTGGAGGTTCTGACAGCCCCATTCCAAAACATGAGCAAGGATTATTATAGACACAATGTGGAAGTGACATACACAGAAACAATTTGATGGCTTATAGCTCAATGTTTTGCCTTATTTGGAAATAGTCTGATGAGTTGGTTGCCTATGATTAACTGAAGTTCAGTTGCTATGATTTTCTGTGATTTAGCTATTTGTTACAAAAATATTCTCCAAAGTTAGGCTTTTAGTTTTTTCACATATCAAGTTAACTTGCAGGTTTTGTTGTTGTTGTTGTTGTTGTTTTAATATAAGGGATCAAGGTATGGAAGCAGTTTAAAGTTAAACTTAATTGCATTTTACAAACTACTATCGTCTCATATTTTCCAATGATACACACTGTAATTAGTTTTACTTTATTTTTCTTAACTCTGGGGAAAACAAATAGCTACCATTTAAACTGTTTTTTTCCCTCTTTGTTAGACAAAGAAACTAAATTTCTCATCTTGCTTTGCTATTTTGTGTGACTATGAGCTAAGTCTCTTCCAGTGGAATGTGAACAGAAGTGTGATGCATCATTTCTTATCCAAGTCCTTTAAGAAATAAATAAGTCTCCTTTCTTTTCTTTTTTACTTCTGACCACTGCAGACATGAGAGATGGTGGAACCACAATACTGAAGAAACATTGGTCCTAAATCATGTATTGAAAAAATAATTCCAAAAGAAGATTAGCTAATTTGGACTGTTATGGAACCTGAAATAATTAATAATTATGCTTAAAATAAGATATATGTCTGGGTCTATTTGTTACTATACCAATTTAACTAATACAACTTCAATCACCTTGTTGCTCACATATCTATTTTTTGACAAGCGTTGATGAATTTAGGATCTAATGGCAAAAAGAAGCATAGAAGTCAAGCTTAAACGATTCACATTTGACTAATTTTCTCTACCTATTGAAATTACATACCTGCCTATTCTATAAGGATTTTTTATTCTCTAATGGAAGATTCACATAATATCATTCTATGTCAAATGGTGAAGATGGAAGTGAAGATGGCCATGAAGAAGGGAAGGATCTGTGGTATAGACAAGTAGTAGGAAGGAAGTGAATATCCAAAGTTTTTATAAAGGCCAAAGGAGAATCTGCATTAGAAAAATAAACAGTCTTTAGCAAAGTAGGAAATAAAGTCTAGAAAGTAAAAGTGGCAGTTTACCAGAATATAAAAAGCAAAGTGTCCAAAAATAGATATTAAAAATTTGGATCTGAAGCAAGACACTGGAAAACAAAGGACAAAAGCCAGTCTCTCATTAGTTGTTTGAATATAATCCCACTATCAGTTTTGAAATTCTATTTTTTTCTCTACATTCCAAAATCTCTGTTTTAAAAAATCACTAATTGCTCTAATATGCATCTTCCAAAAATGAGAAGTTATATCATGACTTATATCTACACAAAGAAAAACAAAACGTTCATGGTTCCTATCCATAAGACATAACATAATGTCATGTTTTAGACTGGGTCATGTATATAGGAAAAAAACCTCAGTTATTCCCTTTTTAAAAAATTTTCCTTATACACACACCACATCTTCCAATGTTTGGGTCTTTACATGTGTTATTTTACATGTTGTCCCTTACATTGTTTTCCCTATTATATGCTCAAATTCTATTCACTCTTAAGGCCTTTGTACATTATCTTTTATATTATTGAAATAAAATAGATTTTTTTAGAACTTTCATATCAATTACTTCCTTATATACTTTATCAAATTCCACTTATATTAAAGCTCTATGTAGCAGTCCTTAGCTATAATACTAAGCTAGATATAAAACTCCTTAAGAGTAGGAATCCTCTTTGATCCTATAAATGTAGGCCTCCAACCTACTACTTTGCACAGGATTTGTTTTATGGGACAATCAGTTAATTAAACAGTATATGCCTGATAAGTATATTTGTTGGATAGACAATTAAACAAATAGAAGAGTAAATCTGTTTCTCAAGAGTAATATCACTCAAAATGGTTAAAAGCTTTGAATTTGGAGCCAATTTAAACTGAGTTCAAATCCTACTTTTACCACTGTGTGGTCTAGGAAAGTTATTTTATTCTTTGTGTCTGTTTCCTCACTGTAAGACAGATATTATAATACCTGATTAAAGGGTTCTTATAGAGTTAAATGAGTTAATAAAATATAAAATGTCAACAAAGTATGCTACCTAAGTATTAGAATAGTTTCTGACAAAGAAAAAGATATATAGGTTAATTGTTATTATCTTTACCTTTATATTTTGTATGGAAAATAAAGGGCTTATTTTATCTCTTAATTCCATCAATAACATGGTGTTAAAAGAGTCACAGAATTTAGTAATAAATAGAGAAAATAATGAAAAGCACTTTTGTCATACTCCTCAACCTCCAATAGAAAATGAAGAACAAAATATACAGAAGAGCATTCTTGTTAACCATATTTTGTTCCAAGACTTGATAATATTGTTTATTCTTTCTTGTTAAATGTGAACCCACCAATGGAAATACTTTCTTCTTACTATACCAAACTAACAAACATGTCTGTGTGTTCTCTGATAAAATGATCTCTTTAATTAATTAATTAATTAAATTAATTAAGTTAATTAATTAATTAATTGTCCTTAAATGCTCTTATGATAAAATTCAAACTCCTTGCTATTGTCTATAAAGTTCATATGCTTTTGCATTGGTTTAATGAGCAAATATAAACTTCCAACTACTTATGATCACATTTATTATTCTATGCCCAAGACATGAATTAGTTCTGGGGGTAATTACCAGGCAAAATTACTGAGTTTCAGGGCTATAAATAACCAAAAAAAAAGTCAATTCCTTTGACTAAAGTTTTAAAAGTGAAAATTTGATATAGCTTAAAAAAATTTTATCTAATTTCACTCAAGGTCTTCAAAAAATGAAAATGGTACTGTTTGTCTGGAATATTACAGTCTAATGAAGGAGAAAAAGCTCGTAACTTCAAAGTATTGTGGAAATTTTTAAAAATACAAACATAGAAAACCTTGGAGGCATAGAAGAAAGACTATTTCATTTCAGTCAAAATAAATGATTTGGTACAAAAATATTCCAGAGAATGTTGACAAAGATAATTTTACTAAATCTGAATCAGGCCCCTCTGAGTTTTCCTGACTAATTCCTCATCCTGGGGTCTCAGCTAGGTCTGTTCAGTCTAGTTTTAGCAAGAATTCTACTGATTCAGCTTATTCTCATAAAATTCCTTATCCTCCAAACTATATCTTATCCTGGACTGTCTTCAGCATGAATTTTGTGGAATCAATCTAACAACAACAAACAAACAAAAAACCTACTGCATATCCCTGTTATTGGTAGGGCTGTGTACAGAGATATCATACAGAAGGGGAGAGAGATTAGGTTTACCTCTGAATATAACAAGGACAAATAATGATTTATCCATTAATCAGAGTGGGATCAATAGATGACAAATTACTAAGAGAAATCATTAAGTCTAGAAGGATTCTTATCCAGAAAATTCTTACTACAGACAGGCCAATGTGATAAGATAATGAAGTCAGTGGATTAGGACAGTGGACTCTGTTAGCAAAAGATGAAAATTTGGGGTAAAGCAATAGTCAATGTAATGTGCTAGATAAATAAAATATGAAAAATAAAAAAATATGTAGAATCATTGCCTTAATGTGTAAGTTTCTAAATAAATTACTATTTGCAAAAGAAATTGATGTATGTACACACTTCATTTTGCCATGGGAAGTCTTAACTTATACCTATGACACTGGTGACTTTATTAATAGCAACTGCTATCAGTCTTAGAAGGGGCTAAGTTTGGAAGACAAATCATATAGTCACCTTAGCTACAGGAACACAGATGAATAAATAGAATAAAAATAGAAGAGTAACATCATGTTATTTGTATTATTTTAAGTTAAAGATCCTAATAGAATGTCCAAGACTTGGTAGTTACTTAATAAGAGCATTTTTTTTTTCAATTTAAGGTTGGTTCTCAAAGTCTTTATGAAAGTTGAGATTGTGTCTGCTTGCTCACCATTGCATGTCAAGTACTTAGAATAACATTGGGTACATGGTAGCCTCTCAATAAATATGAACTTAATTAACTTTTTTTTCTAAAGGCAGCTAGACAAATTCAAATGTAATAGTCACTAGTTCTGAATTGTAATTAGATACTTTTACTTCTTATCCTTGACTCAGGCTTTTCACATTTATTAAAAAAGTCTCATTTGCATCACCATCTAAAATAAAATTATTTATCTTAAAAAATATAAATGTTGTCAATTACTTAGCCCTTACCACTTGGTAAGCACTGAGATAAATTATTCACATTAATATTACCATTTATTTAAATACTAGTAACTTGTAAAATTAGATATTATTGACCATTTTCAGAAAAAAAAAATAGGTTTACCTAAGTCAAACAGCTGTCACACTGCGATAAAATACTAATATTTGGCTAACATGATAAAAAAATTAAACAAAATCCAAACAAATATTTGAGGATAGTGAAGAATGCACAAGAACAAGTACATGTTAGTGGTCTGCTAAAACAAAATATCTACACTCTTATAACAGAATTCAAAGTATCACAACATAATATTTACGGTGTCCAAAATATAATCCAAAAATATAATATTAATGAAATTACATTATAAAGAAAGGTAAGTGTAGGTGGCTAATTGGCCTACATGTTATCTGATTTCCATATTTTATATGAAATATATAAAACTAACAGTAAGTAGGTTGAAGAAAGTGAAGGATTTATATTGTATATCCTAGAGAAACAAAATATATGATGCAAAGAGCTTCAGTTAAAAATCCAACAGATAAATCAAGGTGCATTTTTTAAAAAAAATATTTGAATGAGCTTTAAAACATAGAAAAATAAAGGAAACACAAGGCATTTAACAAAGAAGAAAACAATAAAATGATATACCTATGCTACAATAATCAATATAATTAATCAATAACTAAATGTTAGTAGCCTAAATACTCTTAATTAAAAAAGCAAAGATTATCAGAATGGATTTTAAAGAGTTAAAGAATTTCATCAGAAATCTAAGATAGGGAAAATAAATAAAGGAAGGAAGATGGCGGCGAGGGGAGTGCATTGCCCCCGTGTGCTGCTTCACTGTGTGGGAGTATGACAAGTCAGGACGGCTAAAGGATATCTTGTTAGGAATTTCCAGCAATAGTGGGGTGCTCCGGAACCTGGAGGAAGGATTTCCATCGCACGAGGATCGGCTACGGGGACTCAAATGCGAGAGGTTTGTCGCACGGTGGGTAACACTGCTTATTCAGCAAATCGCCCCGCAGCTAGAGTCTGCAGCGCGCGCTGGGAAACGAGGAGATAGCGACGCAGGGATACAGCGCTGCAGTTTCTGCCAGCCGTGCAAGCACCGTACTCAGGGCTGAATTCTGGGTTCGAGACGGGGGAAGGAAGCGGTCCATCTCGGTTCTCCACACCGGTCAGACCACAGAGGAGGCCAGCAGCCACCATGTTGGAAAGCTGACGTCACCATCCCTGTTTTCGACTGACCGCAGCTCATTCAGCCATAGAACAGGTAATTTCAGGCTGCAATTCGCCTGTGGCTTGCAGACAGATTGCTAGGGTTCAGTGCCTGGGTGCTTCTTAAAACCTGATCTTATCGGAGCGAACACCGAGCGCGGGGCGGCCGAGTTCCGGCTCCCGGAACCGTCCCGGAACCGCCCTGGCCCAGGGTCACGGAGCCTGCAGAGGACGCTTCTTGGACCCTGCTCCTATCAGAGCATACACCAAGCACTAAGCGGCCGAATTCCGGCTCCCGGAACTGAGCCCGTGGGGACTGCTTCTTGGAGCCTACACTTATAGGAGCTTACACCGAGCACGGAGCGGCCGAGTTCCGGCTCCCGGAACTTCCCTGGCCCAGGGCTAGGAGCCCACGGAAACTGCTTCTCGGTCCGGGTCCTGCTGAGGGCCGGTCAGGACTCACCCGTTGCTTTGGTTGCCAGGCAAGGGGAACGAAATGCTGCCATTCGCATAGGATACCAACATGGCAGAGATCTGATGTCATCAGAAAGCGGCGGAGGAGAGAACTTCATCAATACCAGCGGTGACATAAACAGTTGGTCTCCTGGTAGGGGGGGTGAGGCACAGACACCCGAGTCTCCTCAATTTGTCGTCGAGCCAGAGGGGAAGAGCCGGGCCGCCGACAGCGCCCGGAGCAGGCCCAGTAGCTCGCCAGCGTGGTGACCGCGTGAACCCAATTGGAGAGGGGGCGGAGTGGAGCCGCCACCTGCACCCGCAAGGAGGGCAGACCCACGACCCAGTGGTACATGGGCGTGGTAGGAGGGGCAGGGCAGAGCCGCCGTTCGGGCTTGCAAGGTAAACAGACCTGTGACAGCCTGGCGGGTCAGGCCCAGTGGCCTGCCAGTGTGGTACACACTCAGGGGCAGAGCAGATCCTTCTCCCATGCCCGGATCAGGCCCTGCCGGGGTGGTGGTCACGTGACCCCAATTGGAGTGGGGGCGGAGCGGAACCGCCACCCGTGCCCGCAGGGTGAGCAGACCTGTGACCAACCTGCAGATCAGGCCCAGGGGTCCGCAGGCGTGGTAGGAGGGGCAGGGCGGATCCGCCGCCCGCGCCTCCAAGGTAGGCAGACCTGCAACAGACCGGCGGATCAGGCCCAGGAGCCTGCCGGCGTGGTACACACACCACCCTAATTGGAGTAGGGGCAGAGCAGAGTCGCCACCCGTGCCAGGAACAGGCCCAGTGTCCTGCAGGCGGGGTAGTCACGACACCCCAATTGGAGTAGGGGCAGAGCAGAGCCTCCACCCGTGCCCGAAAGGTGGGCAGATCTGCGACCAACCAGCGGGACAGGCCCAGTGGCCTGCCGGTACGACAGACACGTCACCCCATTTGGAGTAGGGGCAGAGTAGAGCCGCCGCCCGCGCCTGCAGGGTAGGCAAACCTGCAACCGACCGGCGGATCAGGCCCGGTGGCCTGCCGGCATGGTACACTCGTCACCCCAATTGGAGTAGGGGCAGAACAGAGCCGCCGCCAGGGTCCAGAACAGGCCCAGTGACCTGCCGGCGTGGTAGCCACGACACCCCAATTGGAATAAGGAGAGAGCAGAGCCGCCGCCCGCGCCTGCAGGAAAGATACGCAAGCAGTATGAAAAGACAAGGAAAGAAAGGACCACAAGCAATGCAGCTCAACACAACTTTAGAAGAGGTAACAGCTGCAGCAGATGGAATGTCAGATAAAGAATTCAGGATATACATGCTTCAGATGATCTGGAGTATCAAGGAAGACATTAAACAGCAAAATCAGACAACGAAAGATCACTTCGACAATGAATTACACAAACAAATCCAGGAAGCAAAGGATCAACTATACAGGGAGATAGAGGTTATAAAAAACAAACAAACAGAAATCCTAGAAATGCAGGAAGCAATAAACCAACTTAAAAACTCAATGGAGAATACTACCAGCAGAGTAGAACACTTAGAAGATAGAACATCAGACAATGAAGACAAAGTATTTCAACTGGAAAAGAACATAGACAGCTCAGCAAGACTGTTAAGAAACCATGAGCAGAACATCCAAGAAATATGGGATAACATTAAGAGAATCATTGGGATACAGGAAGGTACAGAGCTCCAAACCAAAGGAATGAGCAGTCTATTCAATGAAATAATACGAGAAAACTTCCCAGACTTGAAGAATGAGACAGAATCCCAAATCCTAGAAGCCTACAGGACGCCGAATGTGCAAAATCATAAGAGATCCACACCTAGACACATTATAATGAAGATGCCCAACATACAGAATAAGGAGAGAATTTTAAAAGCTACAAGAGAAAGGAAGCAGATTACATTTAGGGGTAAGCCAATCAGGATAACAGCTGATCTTTCAACACAGACTCTGAAAGCTAGAAGATCCTGGAATAACATATTTCAAACACTGAAAGAAAATGGGTTCCAACCAAGAATTGTGTATCCAGCGAAATTAAGCTTCAGGATGGAAGATGAAATTAAAACCTTCCACGATAAACAAAAGTTTAAAGAATTCGCAGCTAGAAAACCATCTCTTCAAAACATCCTCACCAAAGCATTACAGGAAGAGGAAATGGAAAATAACAATGAAAACCAACAGTGGGAGGTAGGACAGTAAAGGGGGGGGGGAAATAATCAAAGAGGAAAACAAACCATGTTTAGTAACAGAAATAAACAAATATGGCTGGAAGAACAACCCATATCTCAATAATAACCCTAAATATTAATGGCTTAAACTCACCAATTAAGAGACACAGGCTAGTAGAATGGATCACAAAACAAGACCCAACAATATGCTGCCTACAGGAGATGCATTTGATAGGAAAAGACATACATAGGCTGAAGGTGAAAGGTTGGGAAAAATCATATCACTCATATGGACTTCGGATACAAGCAGGAGTGTCCATACTCATATCAAATAAAATAGATTTCAAGCCAAAGTTAATCAAAAGGGATAAAGAGGGACACTACATACTGCTTAAGGGAACCATACACCAACAAGACATAACAATCGTAAATATTTATGCCCCAAACAATGGTGCAGCTATGTTCGTCAAACAAACTCTTCTCAAGTTCAAGAGTCTAATAGACCACCATACCATAATCATGGGAGACTTCAACACACCTCTCTCGCCACTGGACAGATCTTCCAAACAAAAGTTGAATAAGGAAACTATAGAACTCAATAATACTATTAATAACCTAGACTTAATTGACATATATAGAGTATACCACCCAACATCAAGCAGTTACACTTTTTTCTCAGCAGCACATGGATCCTTCTCAAAAATAGATCATATATTATGTCACAGGGCAACTCTTAGACAATATAAAGGAGTAGAGATAATACCATGCATCTTATCTGATCATAATGGAATGAAACTGAAAATCAACGATAAAAGAAGGAAGGAAAAAGCATACATCACTTGGAGAATGAACAATAGGTTACTGAATGATCAATGGGTTATAGAAGACATCAAGGAGGAAATTAAAAAATTCTTAGAGATAAATGAAAACACAGACACAACATATCGGAATCTATGGGACACATTGAAAGCAGTTCTAAGAGGAAAATTCATTGCATGGAGTTCATTCCTTAAAAAAAGAAAAAACCAACAAATAAATGATCTCATACTTCATCTCAAAATCCTTGAAAAAGAAGAGCAAAACAACAGCAAAAGAAGTAGAAGGCAAGAAATAATTAAAATCAGAGCTGAAATTAATGAAATCAAAACAAAAGAAACAATTGAAAAAATTGACAAAACTAAAAGTTGGTTCTTCGAAAAAATAAACAAAATCGACAGACCCTTAGCGATGCTAGCAAAGAGAAGAAGAGAGAGAACTCAAATTACTAGCATACGGGATGAAAAAGGCAATATCACAACAGACACTTCAGAAATACAGAAGATAATCAAAAACTATTTTGAATCCTTATACTCCAATAAATTAGAAGATAGTGAAGGCATAGATAAATTTCTTAAGTCATATGATCTGCCCAGATTGAGTCAGGAGGATATAGAAAACCTAAACAGACCAATATCAATTGAGGAAATAGAAGAAACCATAAAAAGACTACCAACTAAGAAAAGCCCAGGACCGGATGGGTATACAGCAGAATTTTACAAAACCTTTAAAGAAGAACTAATACCAATACTTTTCAATCTACTTCAGGAAATAGAAAAGGAGGGAGAACTTCCAAATTCATTCTATGAGGCCAACATCACCCTGATACCTAAACCAGACAAAGACACTTCAAAGAAAGAAAACTACAGACCAATATCTCTAATGAACCTAGATGCAAAAATCCTCAATAAAATTCTGGCGAATCGGATACAAAAACATATCAAAAAAATTGTACACCATGATCAAGTTGGATTCATCCCTGGGATGCAAGGCTGGTTCAATATACGGAAATCAATAAATGTTATTCACCACATCAATAGACTTAAAAATAAGAACCATATGATCATCTCGATAGATGCGGAAAAAGCATTCGACAAAGTACAGCATCCCTTTATGTTCAAAACTCTAGAAAAACTAGGGATAACAGGAACATACCTCAATATTGTAAAAGCAATCTATGCTAAGCCTCAGGCTAGCATCATTCTGAATGGAGAAAAACTGAAGGCATTCCCTCTAAAATCTGGAACAAGACAGGGATGCCCTCTCTCTCCACTTCTCTTCAACATAGTTCTCGAAACACTGGCCAGAGCAATTAGACAGACGAAAGAAATTAAAGGCATAAAAATAGGAAAAGAAGAACTTAAATTATCACTATTTGCAGATGATATGATTCTATACCTAGCAGACCCAAAAGGGTCTACAAAGAAACTATTAGAGCTAATAAATGAATTCAGCAAAGTGGCAGTATATGAAATCAACACGCATAAATCAAAGGCATTCCTGTATATCAGTGACAAATCCTCTGAAATGGAAATGAGGACAACCACTCCATTCAAAATATCTTCAAAAAAAATAAAATACTTGGGAATCAACCTAACAAAAGAGGTGAAAGATATATACAATGAAAACTACAGAACCCTAAAGAGAGAAATAGAAGAAGATCTTAGAAGATGGAAAAATATACCCTGTTCATGGATAGGCAGAACTAACATCATCAAAATGGCGATATTACCAAAAGTTCTCTATAGGTTTAATGCAATGCCAATCAAAATCCCAACGGCATTTCTTGTAGAAATAGAGAAAGCAATCATGAAATTCATATGGAAAAATAAAAGACCCAGAATAGCAAAAACAATGCTAAGCAGGAAGTGTGAATCAGGCGGTATAGCGATACCAGACTTCAAACTATACTACAGAGCAATAGTAACAAAAACAGCATGGTACTGGTACCAAAACAGGTGGGTGGACCAATGGTACAGAATAGAGGACACAGAAACCAATCCACAAAACTACAACTATCTTATATTTGATAAAGGGGCTAAAAGCATGCAATGGAGGAAGGATAGCATCTTCAACAAATGGTGCTGGGAAAACTGGAAATCCATATGCAACAAAATGAAACTGAATCCCTTTCTCTCGCCATGCACAAAAGTGAATTCAAAATGGATCAAGGAGCTTGATATCAAATCAGGGACGCGCCGTCTGATAGAAGAAAAAGTTGGTTACGATCTACAGTCGGTGGGGTCGGGCTCCAAATTCCTCAATAGGACACCCATAGCACAAAAGTTAATAACTAGAATCAACAAATGGGACTTACTCAAACTAAAAAGTTTTTTCTCATCAAAAGAAACAATAAGAGAGGTAAATAGGGAGCCTACACCCTGGGAACAAATCTTTACTCCTCACTCTTCAGATAGAGCCCTAATATCCAGAGTATACAAAGAACTCAAAAAATTAGACAATAAGAGAACAAACAACCCAATCAACAAATGGGCCAAGGACCTGAACAGACACTTCTCAGAGGAGGACATACAGTCAATCAACAAGTACATGAAAAAATGCTCACCATCTCTAGCTGTCAGAGAAATGCAAATCAAAACCACCCTAAGATACCATCTCACTCGTGTAAGATTGGCAGCCATTATGAAGTCAAACAACAACAAGTGCTGGCGAGGATGTGGGGAAAAGGGTACACTTGTACATTGCTGGTGGGACTGCAGATTGGTGCAGCCAATTTGGAAAGCAGTATGGAGATTTCTTGGAAAGCTGGGAATGGAACCACCATTTGACCCAGCTATTCCCCTTCTTGGTCTATTCCCTAAAGACCTAAAAAGAGCATGCTACAGGGACACTGCTACATTGATGTTCATAGCAGCACAGTTCACAATAGCAAGACTGTGGAACCAACCTAGATGCCCTTCAATAGACGAATGGATAAAAAAAATGTGGCATTTATACACAATGGAGTATTACTCTGCATTAAAAAATGACAAAATCATAGAATTTACAGGGAAATGGATGGCATTAGAGCAGATTATGCTAAGTGAAGCTAGCCAATCCCTAAAAAACAAATGCCAAATGTCTTCTTTGATATAAGGAGAGTAATTAAGATCAGAGTAGGGACGAAGAGCAGGAGAAGAAGATTAACATTTAACAGGGATGAGAGGTGGGAGGGAAAGGGAGAGTGAAGGGAAATTGCATGGTAATGGAAGGAGACCCTCAGGGTTATACAGTGGAGGGGGTAGAGAGAGAGGAGGGGAGGGGAGGGGAGAGGTGGGGAGGGGGGAAGGTGGAGGATGGGAAAGGCAGCGGAGCACAACAGACACTAGTATGGCAATATGTAAATCAATGGATGTGTAACTGATGTGATTCTGCAATCTGTGTATGGGGTGAAGGTGGGAGTTCATAACCCACTTGAATCAAAATGTGGAATATGATATGTCAAGAAATTTGTAATGTTTTGAACAACCCACAATTAAAAATTAAAAAAAAAAGAAATCTAAGATAGCTAAGAAAATTTCAAATATTTGGATATTAAACAAAGATTCTAAGTAATCCATGAGTTACACAAGGAAATTTAAAGAAAGAAGAAAACACAAGGAAATTTAAAATTAAATAATAATAAAAATGAAAAACACTGAAATTGGAGGGATGATGCTACAGTAGTACTTGCAGCTTTAAATTCTTATAGAAATCAAATTTCCAAATTCTAACAGGGAATAGAAGGAAAAGTTACGATTCATATCCTACTCCATTTGACCATACTATTAGTTATACTTTTTTGTTTCGATAATCCTAAATTAATATTTTCTCTTTTCACAAACATCTTTCTGTCACTTAAGATATTAGAAACTGAATATCTATGTACCCCTCTCAAATTCATATATTCACATCTTAACCTCCAAGCTGATGGTATTAGGAGATGGGGCTTTTGAGAGATGACTATGTCATGAAAATGGAGGTCTTATAAATGAGAATAATGCTCTTATAAAAGAGGCCCGAGAGACATTCCTTGCCCCTATCACTGTGTGACCCTAACCCAGAAGGTACAGACTATAAAAGTGGATTCACTGCAATTACCAAATCTGTGGTTCCTTAATCTTGAGCTTATAGTACTATAAGAAATAAATACCTGTTGTTTATATATAGTATTAATTTATAGTATTATGTTATAGCTAATTGAATGAATTAAAAGTTCCAACCTCCAGAGTGGCTAAAAAGTAATTAAGGTTAAGTGATATAACCTTAGGGTATGCCATTGGTTCAGTAGAATTAGTGTTCTTATAAGAAGAAAAAATATAATTCATTTTCTGTTTCTGTGTAAATAGATGGTGATATTCTATAAAACAGATAACACTCAAGGGAAACTGACCATGCTGATATCCTTATCTCAGACTTCCAGACTCCAGAACTGGGACAAAATAAATTTCTGTTGCTTAAACCACCCAGTCTGTGTTGTTTTCTTATGGCAGTTTGAGCACAGATACAAAAGAACTTCTCTCTCTTCTAACCTTCTAAGCAGTTTTGAGACTTGTGTACCATGGCACACTAGTATTCTATAAAAGAAGAAGAATGCCCAAAGACTTTGAACACCTTGGTAAGAAATAGGATTGCTGGGCTGGGGATGTGGCTCAAGCAGTAGCGCGCTCGCCTGGCATGCACAGTGCTGGGTTCGATCCTCAGCACCACATAAAAATAAAATAAAGATGTTGTATCCACTGAAAACTAATAAATAAATAAATATTTTTAAAAATTATCTTTGAAATAAAAAGAAATAGGATTGCTGTAGCATCTAAGATCCTATTTGCTATAAGCTTTACCTTTGAACCTCAAGTGGAATCCAGTACACTGTCTTTCATTCAAGATAACAGAAGAGGATGGGGACTCTATCACTTGAAAATGTAGTTAAGCAGTAAGTTACAGTGGGTGTTGCCTACTATAGGCAAGAGACTCATAAAGAAGGTGTTTCAAAAGCATGTCATACTTTCCAAAATATAGCTAATCTTGGGTGGGTACTCCAAAATTCACTATATATATGTATGTATATATATGATATATATGTGTGTGTGTGTGTGTGTGTGTGTGTGTAATATTTATATCCATTTTTGTTTGATAAAATTTTTTATTGTATCTAGCTGTGGGATAACTGCTTTTGATACATTTGCATTTTATCATTCTTTTGAAATATAGAATGATATAAATATTCAATTAGATATGAAGTCCCTTCATATTTTCACACATATACAAAATCAATATTACACTTATAGAAAAAGATTATCAACTGTTAAAAATTTCTAAATGATCAAAAAATCGCTTAGAAGTTCAGAAGAGAGAGAAGTTATTTTGTATGTAATTTATTATTGTAGACAATGAAGATTTTATAAAATTAACATTCAAACCTGAAGCACCAGATATTTTTATTGCTAATTAATAAATTACTCTAAACCAAAAAGGCTTTAAATAGTAAAAAATTATTATTTAACAGTTCATTTTTTGGCCAGAATTCAGGAGTAGCTTATCTGGGTAGTTGTGTCTTAGAGTTTTCTATGATTTTGCAATCAAGATGTCAGTCACAGTCACAGTCATCCGAAGGCAAGACTAGAGCTGAAGGATCCCATTCCAAGACGGTTTAGTCACATGACTATTTACAGAAACTTTAAGTTTCTTATTGGCTGTTGATAGGTGGCTTCAGTTCCCTGCCACATGACCCTTTCAAAAGGATTTCTTGAGTGTCCTCATAAGATGGCAGCTCACTTCCTCCAAGACAAGCCCTGAGCAGGACACAATCAATGCTTTTTATGACCTAGTCTTATGAATTACAAATCATTTCTTTTATCATTTTCTGTTATATGTAAGTCAGTATGTCTATCTCATACTCAGAAAGAAGAATTGGACTCCACCTTTTAAAGAGAAATGTTGAAGGTTGTATGGAGATATTTTACATTACTATACCTGATATAAAACCTTTACATTCATGGAAACCAAGTTCAAGCTTGTCAATAAAATAATTGTACTTTATTTAGAAGTTTTATATAAATTCATATTTTCTATTTTATCTAAAATTTATGTTCTATTTTTATTACTATAAGTGAATAATATAGTTAGAATATTAGTGTGTTTATATCTATCTATAGATATCTATCTATATGAAAACATACATATACACTAATTAAAAACTTCCTCAAATTTCCATTCTGGATATTCTGAAAATAATATTATTAATATGTGCCATGAATGAGTAAGTTTGAAGACACTATATCATAGTAGGAAGGAAAAAAAAAACACTCAGTGTTTGTAGAGAACTCTGTTTATATTGTGGGTGCTCATCTTAACTCCCTGAGTAAATTTCAGGTTTGGAAAGATAGAAAATATGTCTTATATGTTTTTATCCTCTACAATCAGAACAATGTTTTGTATTTTTTTGGTATTTAATTTAAAGTTTCAACTATTTATTAAATGTGAATACTTATACTCAAAATTACAATTTTATTTATTTTAATGTGTATATTTTATACAATATGATGTTTTAATATACAATTACCCAATCCCTTTCTTACAAGACACCTTTTCACCCTGCCTGCACCCATCCAAATTCTTGACAAATTACTGATGTACTTCCCTTCAAATCTGTGGCATTTGCCTTTAGAACTTATTTTATGGGGTTGTAGTTCAGTGGTAAAGACATGCTTAGAACATTTGAGAAGTTTGATTTGATCCTCAGCACCACCTAATAAAATAAACAAATAATATAAAGGTGTTTTGTCCACCTTCAACTGAAAACACTTTTTAAATAAAGAACTTGTTTTAAATTCATAAGACCCTGGAAGACATGCTAAATGTGCCTGAAATTGTGTATCCTGATTTGCAATTCTGATCAGCCTAAACAAACTTCCTTTCTTAACCAATTTATGCTCAGTTTCCTTAAGCTCAATAGTACATTTTAATACATCATGACAGCACCATTTCACCCTTGTCTTTTTTCTGGCAACCACACCATTCTATTTTTAGTTTCCACATATTTAGTTTTAGTTTTAGTTTTAGTTTTGTTTTGTTTTTTTTTAATCCACATGCAAGTGAGATTTTGCAGTACTTTCCATATCTGGCTTATTTCACTTAGTATAATAGCCTCCAGATTCATCCATGTCATCAGAAAAGGCAGAATGTCCTTTTATTAAAGCTGAATAATATGTGTGTGTATTTCATATGTTTTTATAACCTCCTATGTTGAAAGATACTTGGGCTGTTTCCATATCTTAGCTATTGTGGATGAACAATGATCCAATGAACGTAGGAGTTCAGACAGATATCTCAGAAGATGCTAATTCACTTCCTTTAGCTACATACTTAGATGAGGAATTGATGGGTCATATGATAATTCTATTTTTAACTTCTAAGAAACATCCTCACTGTTTTCCATAGTAGCTATACCAGTTTACATTGTCCACAATAGTGTATAGAGTTCTGTTTTCTTTTCTTTTTTTAATATATTTTTAGTTGTAGGTGAACACAATACCTTTCTATTTTATTTATGTGGTGCTGAGGATCCAACCCAGGGCCTCACACATGCTAGACCGCTGAGCCCCAGCCCCAAGGATTCTGTTTTCTCCACAGGCTCAGACTTGCTACTTTTATTCTTTTTGATAATTGTTATTTAAATGGATGTGAGATAGTGTTTTGTTCCAGCTTTAATTTTCACTTTTCTAGCAATTATTGTTGTTTAACATATTTTTTCATATACCTGTTGACCATTTGTATACAACTTTTGGGAAAAAAACCCAAAAACTATTCAGGTCTTTTCTCCACTTTTTAGTTGGGTTATTTGATTTTCTGTTATAGAACTATGAGTTCATTATATGTTTTGCGTATTAAGGATTTGTTCTGTATATGGTTTACAAGTGTTTTCTATTATGCTGTAGGATGCCTTTTTGTTTTGCTGATATTTTCTTTTGCTATGCATACACCTTTAACATTGAGGTAGTCTCATTTGTTTATCTTTGTTTTTGTTGCCTGGTTTTTTTTGTGTCAGTTTAAAAAAGAAAATCATTGCTAAGATCAATTTCAAGATTTCCCGTGTCTTTTCTAAGAGTTTTGTAGTTTCAGGTCTTTAATTCATTTTGAATTGATTTTTGTGCATGGCATAAGATAGTTGTCCTTTCCTCTTTTTTTCTTTTTCTCTCCTTTTGCAAATGACTATCCAATTTCCCCAATGCCATTTATTAAATTTATTCCTTCCCTATTATATATTTGGTGCTATTATGAGTTGACCATATATGTGTGGGGCTTTATTTCTGGGTACTCTATTCTGTCCCATTGGTTTGTTTCTTTTTTTATGACAGAAAAGTTTTGAAAATGCGTGTTCTGCTGCACATGAACTACTTTTTTCTCAAAGAAACTATGTATTTTAAAAGCAGGATCAAAATAATCCCACAGCAATATTTAGATATAAAAGACTGTTGAGCACTTTGACAAAATCAATCAATCAACCAAACACACACCTAGAAATAAATTTAGCCAGACGTAGAAGATATATACAATTAAAATTATAAAACATTGATGAAAATAATTGAAAATATTTGCTATGTACTTCTTTCCTCGTCTTATTACTTGTTCTTTCTATTTTTCCCCACCTGACAACTTTCACCTGTTTTTCCCATGGCCTTTTGTTTTGCTTCACTGTCAATGGCATCAAGAGTCTCTTAACTCTTTAATGTTCTGAATCTGTTCCGGCTCAGAACATTAAAGGCGAAAACAGCAACTATATTAGTCAGTAGGTTGCAAAGTGAATTTCTAATACAATAATCACAATGTCTACAGGTATAACAGCTTTGTACAGGTGATATTTACCATATTTCTTCTACATTATATACAAATCAGTCATCATCATGATCATTATCATCATCACCACAGCCCCCAATAAACAAATACAAATCTTCAAGGTAGACCTTGATCTTATATATAAGCAGCTATTTATGGTCTAGAATGGCTCAATAACTCAATAACTAACAATTTTTTTTTTCAGTAACAAGTCACAAAGTGCTATTTATGTTTTTTAAATTAAATTATTAGTATAATTTGTTATACACAATAGCAGAATGCAATTCATTTCATATTTCACATATAAAGCACAATTTTCAAGTCACTGATTGTCCACAAAATGTTTTCACACCATTCATGTTTTCATATATGTACTTAGGGTAATGATGTCTAACTCATTCCACCATCATTCCTAATCCCTTTCCCCTTCCCTTTCCCACCCTCCCCTTTGCCCTATCTAAAGTTCCTCCATTCCTCTCATGTTCCCCTCCCATCGCCATTATGAGCCAGCATCCTCACATCAAAGAAAACACTGGGACTTTGGTTTTTTGGGATTGGCTTACTTCATTTAGCATTATATTCTCCAACTCCATCCATTTACCTGCAGATGCCATGATTTTACTCTCTTTTAATGCTAAGTGATGTTCCATTGTGTATATATAGCAAAGTTTCCCTTTGCATTCATCTACTGAAGGGCAACTGGATTGGCTCTACAATTTATCTAATGTGAATTGTGCTGCTATAAACATTGATGTGGCTGTGTTCCTGTAGTATGCTGTTTTTAAGTCCTTTGGGTATAAATCGAGGAGTGGAATAGCTGGGTCATATGGTGGTTCCATTCCCAGTTTTCCAAGGAATCTGCATACTGTTTTCCATGTTTTGAATTAAAAAATTGACAATAAATGTAATTCAAGTTAAATAAATGGGTGAAAGGTCACCTGTCTGTGTATGCAAAGCAATACTATCAGTGGTATCACCTTTGTATAAGAAAGGCATTGACATAAAGTAATGCAAACTGTCATATCATGGCAAATAGAAAAGGAAAAAAGTGACATGAGGTCATTTTGGTTCTGCATCCCTGAACTAAGATTACTGTAGAAAAATGTTTTTCTACAATAATGCATGTTTTCAAAACAAATTCTCAACACTGCTATGGTAATAGTCCTTTACCTAACTTTCTGAGTCATGTGAGACAAAGATGTATATAATTATAGTTAACATTCCTCTATATAGCAGTTTTCAATTTTCAAAAAAATAAATAAAATTAGTTTTTTGAATTGTAAGCTTATAAAGAATAAATACTAGGCCAATGACTTAAAGTAGTTCTAACATTGTATGAAAATAAGATTTTAAAATAGCTTTGAGTTACAGTAGGCCGAAAGACCATAGTAGGGGTTTATAATCATAATGGAAAATTGGTAACACATGTACATGTTCTCAGAAACCCTTAGTTAGATCCTTAATAGACAACAGTCTTCTATACTCACCATAAAATCTATGACTTTTCCTGCTTTTTGGCTATACAAGTGATATTAACAAAGATGTTAAACAAATAATATAAAATGTGAAAACTCCCCATGCAAAACCTATGCTTGCTTGTTTTTGAATGCTCCTCCCCCAGCCCAGATAGGAAGGAATCTGCCCATTAAACTCTTCTTCAGTAAAATAATGAAGCTGTGAATGAATGTCATGACTTTCAATGGGTTCTATGTCAAATATGTTAGAAAAGAACCTAAAAGAACCTAAAATCCTTCATGCTTGGAAACAGAACCTCCATTGCAAGGGAATCTTTGCTATCTAACATTCTCTTGCCCATCCCCCACCAAAAAGTTCGGTATTTAAATAAGCTCAGAGGATTTCCTGTTTCTTTGGTTTTCTTTTTCCCTTTTGTATTTCTTAAAAAGAGGACTAACAACAGTATACATAAAAACAAAATGATGAAATGTTCTTTAATACCATTTTTGGTAGGTAACAAAGGGACATTACAACAATATTTGGTAGGTCTCAGTAGGTCTCTGTGTTACTATTTTAAAATCTCTAACCCAACACTTATTTTAAAAGTACAAAGTTATACTAGGTCACAAAATACATCCCTCCTTCTTAAACCTAGTAAGTATCAAAAATGCAAATAATAATGAGAGATTTATTTTTGTACTCTCTACTTTCACCCCAATATTCTTTTGGGGTTTTCTACTCAGTTGAAATATACAAAGCCCTGCCAAACCCACGGAGCCCAGGACAGCCCCGAGGACACAAGCAGAGACTCATACTGGGTTCAGAAGCAGCCAACAGCCACATCACTGCCTGTAACAGAGCTGTATCGTTGACCACAGTGCTCAAAGCCACCACCAGCCACAACCCCCACCTGACCAGACACTCCACTGCTAAAAGCAGCCACCTCCATCTTGGAACACCTTCACTGCCATCTTTAGATGGGGCAATTCCAAGCTTCGAAGATCATCTGGGCAGGTACCAATAGTCCCCAACTCTCCCCCTCTCCTTGGCTGCGGATAACCCAGCACAGTGACTGCCAAATGTAAAACAGCTCTCCAAGACAGGTGCACAGCCTGTAAATGTCTTAATAGCAGCTATTTAGTTTAAGGTTGTATATTGTTTGTATTGGGATCTGCTAACATTGTTCTTCCCCTCAAAGGAGAGGTATCAGAACCCTGCAGGGCATTATAAGCCTACGGGGTAAAAAATGACAGCATCTTGGATCTGCATTTCTAGAAGGGAAGACACATGCAAACAACATGAAAAAAAAAAAAAAGGAAAAAAGTGTGCCAAAGAAATCAAGATCTGCATTATTAGAATCCATGGGTAGCACAACAGAAGAAATGACAGAGAAGGAGTTCAGGCTGTACATAATTAAAATGTTCTATGAATGAAATGATCATATAAGAGAGCAAATACAGGCAGCAAAAGATCATTTTGATAAAGAGCTACATAAGCAAATTCCAGAAGAAAAATATTACTTCAATAAGGAGATAGAAGTTCTAAAAAAGACCAAACAGAAATCCTTGAAATGAAAGAAACAAGAAGCCAAATTAAAAGCTCAATAGAAAGCATCACCAACAGATTAGACCACTTGGAAGACATGACCTCAGATACTGAAGACAAAATATATAATCTTGAAAAGAATGTAGATCACACAGTGAAGATGGTAAAAAACCATGAACAGATATTCAAGAAATATGAGATAACATAAAAGACCATATTTAAAAGTTATTGAGAAGAGGAAGGCATAGAGTCCCAAACCAAAGAAATGAACCATCTATTCAATGAAATAATATCAGAAAATTTTCCAAACATGAAAAATGAATTGTAAAACCAATAACAAGAGGCTTACTGAATACCAAATGTACACAATCACAACAGATCCACACCAAGGCACAGTATAATGAAAATGCCCAACACAGAGAATAAGGAGAGAATATTAAAAGCCATGAAAGAAAGAAATCAGATTACACATGGGGAAAACCAATTAGAACATCAGCAAATTTTTCAACCCAGACCCTGAGAGCTAGAAGATCCTAGAAAAACATATACCTAGCTCTGAAAGAAAATGGATGCCAACCAAGGATCTTATATCCAGCAAAATTAACCTTTAGATTTGATGTTGAAATAAAAACCTTCCATGATAAACAAAAGTTAAAAGAATTTACAACTAGGAAGCCTCACTACAGAACATCCTTGTTCAAAATATTCCATGAGGAGGAATTGAAATGCAATGAAAATCAGCAGAGGGAGGTATTACACTAAAGGAAAAACTAACCAAAGGAGAAACCAAATCAAATTAAATACCAAAAATAAGCAAAAAATGGCCAGGAATACAAATCATGTCTCAATAATAACCCTGAATTAACATGGCCTGAACACATCAATCAAAAGTCATAGACTGGCAGACTGGATTTGAAAAAAAAAAAAAAAAACCAATAATATGCTGCATCCAGAAGACTCATCTCATAGGAAAAGATATCCACAAACTGAAGGTGAAAGGTTGGAAGAAAATATACCACACAAATCGACTGTGGAAATAAGCAGATATCTCCATCCTCATATCAAATAAAGTAGACTTCAAGCCAAAGTTAATCAAAAGGGATAAAGAAGGACATTTCATACTGCTCAATGGGACCATACTTCAACAAGACAGAACAATTATAAATATATATGCCCCCCAAACAATGGAGCATCTATGTTCATCAAACAAACTCTTCAAGAGTCAATTAGACTGCAACACAATAATTCTGGGTGGCATTAACACAATTCTTTCACCACTGGATAGATCTTCAAAACAAAAGCTGAACAAAGAAAGTAGAGAACTCAATAAAACAATCAATAACTTAGACTTAACTGACATACATAGAATATTTCATCCATCAACAAGTTAATACACTTTCTTCTCAACAGCACATGGACCCTTCCTCTAAAATTGACCATGTATTACGCCACAAAGCAACTCTTACCAAATACAAAAAAGTAGAGATGCAACCATGCATTCTATCAGTCATAATGAAATTAAATTATAAAATAAAAAATACAAGCTACTCCCACACCTGGAGACTAAATAATAGGCTATCGAATGAACAATGGTTGCAAAAGACATCAAAGAGGAGATCAAAAAATTCTTACAGGTAAATGAGAACACTGATACAACATATCAAAGTCTCTGGGACACTATGAAAGCAGTATGAAGAGGAAACTTCATTGCATAGAATGATGACCTAAAATTACATCTCAAAGCCCCATAAAAGGAACAAATCAGCACCAAAAGCAGTAGAAGACAGAAAATAATTAAAATCAGAGCTGAAACCAATGAAATTGAAAGAAACAAAACAAGTGAAAATATTGACAAAACAAAAAGTTGGTCCTTTGAAAAAAAATAAATAAAATTGATAAGCCCTTAGCCATGCTAATGACGAGAAGGAGAGAAAAAATTAAACTTACTAACATCTCTGATGAAAAAAGGAAATATCACTACACTACAGAAATATCGAAAATAATTAGAAATTATTTTGAAAATTTGTACTCTAATAAAATAGAAAATAGCAAAGGCATTGACAAATTTCTAGAGTCATATGATTTCCCCAAACTGAATTAGGATGATATACACAATTTCAACAGATCAATTTCAAGCAATGAAATAGAAGACTCCATCAAAAGCCTATCAACCAAAAAAAGCCTGGGAACAGATGGATACACAGCTGAGTTCTACAAGACCTTTAAAGAACTAATACCACATTCTCCTCAAATTATTTTGTGAAATAGAAAAAGAGAAAACACTTCCAAACTCATTCTATGAGGCCAATATTACCCTGACTCCAAAACCAGACAAAGACACATCAGAGAAAGAAAACTTCAGACCAATATGTCTAATGACATAGATGCAAAAATTCTCAGTAAAATTCTGGGAAATCAAATACAAAAACATATCAAAAAGATCGTGCACCATGATCAAGTGGGATTCATCCCAGGGATGCAAGGTTGGTTCAACATATGGAAATCAATAAATGTAATTCATCACATCAATAGACTTACAGGTAAGAATCATATTATAATTTAAATAGATGCAGAAAAAGCATTTGACAAAATATAGCACCCCTTCATGTTCAAGACACTAGAAAAAATAGGGGATAACAGGAACATATCTCAACATTGTAAAAACGATCTATGCTGAGCCCCAGGCCAACATCATTCTAAATGGAGAAAAATTAAAAAGCATTCCCTCTAAAACCTGGAACAAGACAAGGATGCCCTCTTTTACCACTTCTATTTAACATACATCTTGAAACACTAATCAGAGCTATTAGAGAGCCTAAAGAAATTAAAGGGATATTGATAGAAAAAGAAGAACTCAAATTTGCACTATTTGCCAATGATATGATTCTATATCTAGAAAACCAAAAAAATTCCACCAGAAAACTTATAGAACTAATAAATGAATTCAGCGGAGTAGCAGGATATAAAATCTACACATATAAATCAAAGGTATTTCTGTATATTAGTAACAAATCCTTTGAAAGAGAAATGAGAAAAACTACCACATTTACAGTAGCTTAAAACAACAACAACAACAAAAACAACTTGGGAATTAACATAACAAAAGAGATGAAAGGCCTCTACAATAAAACTGCAGAGCACGAAAGAAAGAAATTAAAGAAGACCTTAAAAGATGGAAAGATCTCCCTTGTTCTTGATAGGCAGAATTAATATTGTCAAAAAGACCATACTACCAAAAGTACTATACAGATGTAATGCAATTCCGATCAAAAAATCCCAAAGACATTCCACATAGAAAAAAAGCAGTCATAAAATTCATCTGGAAAAATAAGAGACCCAGAATAGCTAAAGCAATCCTTAGCAGGAAGAGTGAAGCAGGTGCCATCACTATACCAGACATTAAAATATACTACATTGCAACAGTAACAAAAACGGTATGGTCCTATTTTAATTTTATGATCCTATTTTAATTCTTTTTAAATAATCCTGCTATATTCTGAACTTTGTGAGCATTTATGTAGTCTCCAGTTTCAAATCTCAATTTGAGTGTTTTATATAGACAAAATCTTCCAGTTGCAGCTACTTAAAATCACATACTGTCTCAATGAAAAACTAAATAGCCTCTAGCATCCTAAAATAATTTTGATTCGTTCATCAATTTATCATTTATCCTTCCAATCATCCATTCATATTTACATTAGTTTTCAAATTCAGGTGATACTTAATGATTTCCAATATAAAATTATTTATTCAATCTCTTTCTAGTTCTTAGTTTTTTTTAATAAATTTTGTTTTCACTTTGGTTTGGTAATTATTTGTTTTCTATACATATCACTAATCCCTCTTTCATCAAAACATTTTCTTTGCTAAAAATAGCAATTTTATAGAAAATATTATACTTGTGAAAAGCGTATATATAATATTGAACATTTCCCATGTGTTGGGTACTTTTCCGGATGAGGAAGGTAACTTCTTTACAAAGAAAGATATGTCCCCAAGTCTCATGAAATCACTATTCTATTGGGAAAAAAAGATTATAAAATCATAAACAAAATATGTTCATGGGATAGGTTCTATGATGACTATTAATCAGAAAGACAAATGGTAGTGAGAGGATCTAGGAATTTGGGTTGAAAGAAAGGACTTTCTAAGAAAAAATTTGATTAAATTTTGGAACAGAAAAATAAGAAGGAACAAGTGGTAAGTAAATCAAGAAGGTGGTATTAGATATAGTCAGAGAGGTAAGTCAGCGGCTAGATTCTATGGGGCATTATAGCTCAAAGAAAAATAAATGTTGAGATTTTATTGTGATATTTGGAGCCCTTTCAATAGACAAGATATATGATATGTGATTTCTACCATGGAGAAAATGGATTTGAATATGGACCATAAGAATATGAGGGAGACTGCTCAAGAGACAGCTAGCATTAGGCAAGGCATAATCACATGTAGAGCTCCCACAAAAAGCAATGAAGTTTAAAAGAAGTAGAAAAACTTGTACTAATTTACAAATTTAGTCAGTGGGGCTTGCTGATAAACTGTGTGGCATAATGAAGAAATTGCACCTTTGTATACTTTTTATTAATATTACCATATAAAATTTGAGGTACAAATTCTCATTTCTCACTCATAGTTTTCACAAACAAATATTTTTAAATTAAAGGCAACACAATAACTTTATTTGAATATAGATTTCTTACAGAAATAATTGTTTGCTAAAAAGAAATTTTCCTTATATTTGTATTTCACATACTTTTCTATTTGAGATCAAAACAACTGGATCACATTACAGTTAACTTATTTGCACTTGTCTCCACATACAGTTTTAACAGTCACATGGATGTTTCAGAACTGAGAGGAACACAGAAGTCAGTATCATTTGTGGTCAACAGAGCTTATGTGGTTCTTCTAAATGTATCACAGACTTGTCAACCATCTGTGAAGAAGAAAATTGTCTCAGCCTATTTATAATCAGTGTAGCTAGGATCTGAAGGTTCAGAAATGGGTTTGAAGTAGCTGCTGTCCTCAACACTTGCCCAACATCCAAACATAAGTGAATGACCTTGTGCAGTACATAGACTTCAAGGTAGCTTTGAGTTCAAGTGAAATAAAGAATAGAAGTTTGGAGGGAGGAAAATGAAAGGAAATATAAGAAAGCAAGCAGTACCATCAACTTCTATCATGTAGGGAGTTTTCTTTGATTTGTTAGACACAAAAATGTCATTGACATTATAATGACACAGGTCCCATTTTATTCCTATTTTATTAGTGACAACCCAAAAGTGTTTGAGTGAGTTCTTCTCTCAAGTCCATTACATATAAATTCATACTGTGGTATAAGTGGATAATCTAAAGCATGATCCAAAGTTATCATAAGAAAGTTTATCAAAAATCACACTTTACATGTGACAGCTATGTTGATTAAATAGGATATGAAGGTACAGAAATGCAGAAAAATTATCTCCCCTATCAATATCATTAATCTATTTCTGAAAATTAATCAGGGACTGTTGGATAGTGATTAGGTACAAAATACCAGGAGCTAACTTACATTGATCTATGAAATATCACATTCTAGCATTTCAGAAAAGTGTCATTAAGAAGTTATTTAACTTGACACCATGTATTTGTCTATAAAATAGGGGAATGCATATGTTATACATGTCCTATAAAAATGAAGATAGAATGAAAAAGATTTGGTTCATAAGAATAATTTTTAAATGTTAGCATCTTAAAATATATCAGCTGTCAAATTCATTTTGAATTTATTTAATCTCACTTCCTTAATGATGAAAGACAACTCCAACACTATTCAACATAAAAACTCAGACCCCAGTATAATATTACTGGATAATTTCAACACACCTCTCTCACTGATAGGTCATTCAGACATAAATTAGGTAAAGACTCTTCAGATATAAAAGCTATGATAAATAAAATGGACTTAAGGACACCTAGAGAATAGCTTATCCAAGAGCCAAATTCACTTTTGTCTTAGGTACACAGATCATACATCCAGTTACAAAGCAATTCTTAGCAAATACAAAAAATCAATATAATCTGTTACATCTTATTGGAGCATAATAGAATACAGCTAGAAATTAACAAGAAGAAAACATACAGAAAATTCATAAACACATGGAGACTGAACAATACAGTTTTGAATGATCAAGGAGCAATAATTGAAAAAAATTGGAGAGAAATTTTAAAATTCCTATAGTTAATTGAGAATATAGATAAAACATAACACAGTCTCTGGAATACTATAAAGGTGGTTTTTTTGAGGAAACTTATACCTATGAGTATATATACTTAAAAAATTAGAACTATTCCAAATGAATATGTTAATGTGTATCTAAAGATCTTAGACAAGCAAGAACAATCCAACTCTAAAATTTATAGAAAGAAGTACCTAATTAAGATTAATGTCAAAATCAATGAAATGGACAATAAAAAAATAGGAATAATCAATAAAACAAAATATGGGTTCTTTGAAAAGTCAAGCAAGTTTGTTAGAACTTTAGCCAAACTAACCAAAAAATACCAAATAAAAGACCAAAATTAATCAAGAGATGAAAAGGGAGATTTTGCTACAGATATATCTGAATTTCAGAGGAAAATTTTTGAAAACTTACATGGCAATAAAGTGAAAAATACAGACTAAATTGACAAATTTATAGATGCATATGACTAACCAAAATTGAACCAACATGATATAGCAAATGTAAAAAGATCAATAACAAGCAATGATTCTTATTAAGTTTTAAGGAAATAATAAAAAGGCTCCCAACACAGAAAATCCTAGAACCAAGTAGATTCCCGGATGAATCCTACCAGATCATTAAAGAAGAAATAATTCCAATATTCCTCAAAGTGGTCCATGAACCAGAAAGGGTCAAGGAGTGGATCTCCAAAATTCACAGTATGAAGGCAGTACTACCCTGACATGAAAACCAGATAGGGACAAATCAAGGAAAGAAAACTTCAGGCCAATAGTCCCAATGAATATAGATGCAAAAATCCTTAAAATATTAGCATTTTATATTCAGAACCACATTAAAATCATGATCAAGGTGGGTGCATTCCAGTGACACAAGGATAGTTAAACATATGCAAAATAATAAACACAATTCAACACATAGATAGAATAAAGGACAAAAAGCACATTATCATTTCAATAGATGCAGAAAAGACTTTGAAAAAAACAGTACCAATTCATTTTTAAAACACTGAAGAAATTAGGGATAGAAGGAACTTATCTCAACATTATAAATGCTATTACATGTAACAAACTCAAAGCCAACATCTTACTGAATGGGAAAAACTAATAGTTTCCTCTAAAATCAGAAACCAGACAAGATATCCACCTTCACCATTTCTATTAAATATAGTACTTGAAATATTAACCAAAGCAATTAAGCAAGAGAAGGAAATTAAAAGGAATTCAAATAGGAAAGGGAGAAATCAAACTATCACTATTTGCAGATATGAACCTATAATTAGAAGACCCAAAAATTCCACCAAAAGACTTCTAGAACTGATAAACAAATTCAGCAAAGTAGCAAAGATTCAAAACCAACATGAAAAATCAATAGCTTTTCTGTAAACCTATAATGAATATGCTGAAAAAGTGACCAAGAAAATAATTCCATTCACAATACCTCAAAACAGAAATAAATAAATACCTGGTAATAAATCTAACCAAGGAGGGGAAAGACCTCCACAGTAAAAATTATAGAGAACTGAAGAAATAAATTTAAGAAGACATCAGAAGATGGAAAGACAGTCCATGCTCTTGGATAGGCAGAATTATTTTTTAAATAGACATATTGCCAAAATCATTCTACAGATTTAATGTAATCTTCATCAAAATACCAATGACACTCCTCACAGAAATAAAAACAATAGTCTAAAATTTATATGGCAGAATAGGAGATCCAGAATAGTCAAAGCAATTCTAAGCAACAAGAGCAATGCATGAGTTACCACAATATTCAACTTCAAATTATACCACAGATTAACAAAATGCTAACAAAGACAGTATGGTACCAATATAAAAACACACAGAGACCAATGGAATAGAACACCCAGATACAAACACATACAGATACAGCCATCTGATCCTTGACAAAGATGTAAAAAACACATTGGCGAAAGGAAAGTCTTTTAAAGAAATGTTGCTGGGAAAACTATATATCCATTTGTAAAAGAATGAGACAAGATCCATATCTCTCTCTTACATAAAAGTCAAGCGAAAGTGGATCAAAGACTAGGAATTAGACAAGAAATGTTGCAACTTCAAGAAGAAAATAGGGCCAACACTCCAACATATTGGCACTAGTATCAACTTTTTCAAGAATTTTGGGAAATGAAACCAAAATTTAATAAATGAGATGAAAGTGAACTTTAAGGTTTCTGCAGAGCAAAGGAAACAATTTAAAGTGTAAAGAGAGAGCCTACAGATTGAAAGAAAATCTTTGCCAGCTACTCTTCTGACTGAAGATTAATATACAGAATATATAAAGAATGCAAAAAACTTAACAGGCTGGCGATGTAACTCAGTGATAGAACATTTGCTTAGTATGTATGGGGCCCTGGGTTTCATCCCCAGTACTGCAAAAACAAACCAACTATTAACATCAGAAGAATAATAAATAATTAATAAAGGGACAAATTAAGTAATCATTTATCTCTCAAAAGAAGTTTAAATGTCCAACTAATGTACAGAAAAAAATGTTCCACATCTTTAGCAACAGGAAAATATAAAGTAAAACTATACCGAGATTTCATCCCACTCCAGTAAAAATGGCAATTATCAAATACTCAAGTATTAATAAATACTGGTGTGTATGTGGCAAAAAGGAAAGCTTATATATTGTTGATGGGAGTATAAATTATTCAACCACTATGGAAATCAGTTTCTCAAATGAGTAGGAATGGAACCATCATGTGACCCAGCTATACCATTATTTGGTATTTATCAAAAAGAATTAAAATAGCATAATATAGTGATACATGTGTACCTGTGTTCATGGCAGCACAATTCATATAGGTGTTCCATAGATGAATGGATAAAAAAATACTCCATATATACATGATGGAGTTTTACCTGATTCTAAAAAACAAAATTATATTACTTTCAGGAAAATAGAGGAAAGAAAGAACATGATGCTGAGTGAAATAAGCCAGACTCAGAAGGTCAAGGGTTACATGTTTTCTTTTATATACAGATCTAGAGAGTAAAAGGGGAGAAAGAAGATCTGATGAAAATAGAATGGAGACCAGCAAAGGATAGGGTGTTATTGGGAAATGAATTAGATCAAATGATACTATGTGATGGTATGAATGTATCACAATGTAGCCTACTACTATGTATAATTCACCAATAAAACAAACAAAAAACTCAACAATAAGAAAATAAGCAACCTTATTACATGGGCAAAATATCTGAACAGTTACCTTACAAAAAAGATGTACTGATGTCAAGTAAGCATATGAAAAGATAAATCCACTTTGGAAGGTTATTTGGTAGTTTTTACAAATTATTCTCATCATAATATCCACCAACTGTGCTTCTTGGTATTTATCCAAATAAATTAAAAACCAATATCTATGCAAAAACTCAAATATAGATATCTATAACAGCTTCATTCAAAATTTCCAAAACTTGAAAAATAATTTACTTTGGTAGGTGAACAGATAAGCTTGTGTATGTCCAGAGCATGGTATATTATTCAATATAGAAGAAAGTAGCAAGCACATCATGACAAGGCTTGAAGAAAACTTAAAATCGGATTACTAAGTGAAAGAGGCCAATCTTAAAAGGCTACTTGGTATATAAGGACAAATATAAGACATTTTAGAAAAGGTAAAATTCTGGAGACAATAGATCAATGTTTGCTGAGAGTTAAGGAGGAAGGATGGATGAATAGGCATAGCACAGAGGTTGGCTTTCTGTTTTGTTTGTTTTTTCCCAAGATGTGATCTTGGTTGCCCAGGCTGGCCTCAGACTTTTGGGCTCAAGTGATACCCTGGCTTCAGTCTCCAGAGTAGCTGGAACTATCAACATGTGCCACCATGCTTGGCTCACAAAGGATTTTAATGATACTGAAATGATTCTGTAATAATGATGTAATGATGGATATAGGTCATTACACATTTGTCAAGACCCATAAAGTGTACAAAAAGAGTGAACCCAAATGTAAATATAGGTTCTAGTGATGATTGTCAGTATAGGTTCACCTACTGTAACACATACACCACTGTCTTATGTAGCACTTTGTTGTGGGATATACACAGTGGAAAGGAGGTTATATATGAGTGGGACGGGGTATAAGGGAACTCTGTACTTTCTCTTCGATTTTGCCATGAACAAAAAATTGCTCAAAAATATAAATTAATTGCAAAAAAGGAAACTAAAATATAAAAACAATAAATTCAGTGGCTTTTCATCACACAATAATGTGGTCATCATGACTAATTTAAGAACATTTTCATCATCCCCCTTCAAAAGAAAGTAGGTACTCATTAGCAGTCACTTATTGTTACTGCTTATTCCCAGTCTTTGACAATAACAACCCTTCTTTTTCTCCATGCATTTTCTTGGTCTGGATATTGCACATAAGTGGAACAATAAAATGTATGACATTTGTTTCCATATTCTTTTTTTAAACTATGTTTGCAAGGATCAACTATGTTGTAGCAGCATCAATATTTCATTTCTGTTCATTACTAAATTAAATTCATTATGTAGACATAACACTTTGTCATCATCAACTGATGGATATTTTATTTGCTTCTTCTTTGGGGCTGTTATAAAATGCTTCTTCAAATGTAAGGGTTTTTATTGTTGTTTGTTTGGTACCGGGGATTGAATCCAGGGGTACTTAACCACTGAGCCATATCCTCAGCCCTTTTTGTATTTTATTTAGAGACAGGGTCTCAATGAGTTACTGATGTTGGCTTTGAACTCAAAATCCTCCTGTCTCAGCCTTCGGAGAGGCTAGGATTACAGGCACACACCACTGTGCCCAGCTCAAATGTAAGTTTTTATGTGCATGCATGTTGACAGTTCTCTTAGGTAGACCGCTAGGAGTGCAATTATTGACATGATAAAAACTCTATGCTTAACATTTTGAAGAACTGCTAAAATATTTTAAAGAATGGTTATTTCATTTCACAGCCAGCAATGTATGAAAATCCATCAGCAATGCATGAAGATTCTAATTTATCCTCAATCTCACTAATACTTTGTACTGTCTTTTTTTATTATTATAGTAATCTGAATAAGTGTCTTAGTATGTTTTATTCTCCCAAACAAAATACTACAAACTGCATATTTAATAATGAGTGTAAATTTACTTATTATGTGGAGGCTAGAAATTCCAAGATAACATTGAGAGGCCACATCTGGTGAGGGCTTTCTTTGATGTTTTTGTTCTATCTGACCCCCAGCAGATTAAATGGTGCCCACCCAAATAGATTATAGATCTTTCCCTATTCAGTCTACCAACTCATAAACCAATCTTTTCTGAAAACAACCTCACAGACACACCTACTATCATGTTTTGTCAGTTCTCTTGGTATTTCTCAATTTCTCTAAAATTAACCATTATAGCAGGTATAAAATGGAATCTCATTGAGGTTTTTATTTGCATTCCCCAGGTGGTCAAAAAATTTGAGAATCTTTCTATGTGCTTATTGAATAGTTATATATTCTTAGGATAAACTTATACTCAAATACTTTGCCTATCTTGTAACTTGAATATTTTCCTTTGTATTCTTCAGATATAGAAAATTTTTACATATTCTGAATAGAATTCCCTTAGCAGATATGTGATTTGCAAGAAAATGTTTTCTCCCATTCTGTGAGTTGTCTTTTAATTTTCTTAATGTATACTTTGAAGTTCAAAAGTTTTTTTTTAAGTCATGATATACTTTAATCTTTCTCAATCTTTATCCTCCTTCCCTTCTCTCTCATATATAAATACATTTTATATATATGTATACATATATATGTATATACATATGTATATACATATACACATATATGAGCATTCCTTTTCTTCATTTTCTCTCTACCTTTTCTTATTTTTATTGACATGTGCTTTTGGTGTTCTAACTAAGAAGCGCTGCTTAAGTCAATTTTAGAAAGAATTAATTGTATGTTTTACTCTAAAGGATTTACAATTTAATGCCTGTGTTTAGGATTATGATCTGTTTTAAAATTAATTTTGGCATACGGTGTGTTGTGAGTAGGGATCGAACATCATTCTTTTGAATGTAGACATTACATTATTCTGGATGCTTTAAGAATCCCCAGCTATAACTTGTGGTTTCAGTATCAGAGAGTTTATCAATCCTGCCCTAACAGAAAATTAAGGGGAACTGGATGTCAGTGTTTTTACTGAGGCTTTCATGGAATAATTCTTTACCCAGCATGCGGACTAATGCTTCATTGTCCAACTCATGAACAAGAGAATCTCTCACTTGATAGGAAACTTGATTTTAGCAGAAAATGCCATTGTGGTCTTTATCTGTGCCCATGTCCACTTTATCTGTGCCTAACCATCACTCTAATGCTGGAAACTCATCCTTGTTTTCTCTTCTGTGACCCAGGGAAAACCCAGGCTGGAGAAGCCCTGATTCTTTGGATAGAAGGTATAAGTTCAATAAGCCACCACTATATGAAACAAATTCAAATATTTTAACCTACAGATCCCAGGCAGGGAGGATACAGTGAGTTGAGAGCAAGCCTGTCTTCCTGGTTCAAGCAAGGAAGGAATGACAAGTCAGAGAGAGAGAATGTATTCAGTGAGCAGTGTGTATATAGGAAAATAGTTTGAGGTTGCTCTAAGTTGACAGGTAAATGCTGAAATGATCTGTTAAAGGAAGTAGCAGGAAATCAGGGAGCCCAGTTTGTTAGGCAGGAAAGATGTCTCTAACAACTTATCTTTGGCTAATGACTTGAGTTACTTGGATGTGGTATAGAACCAGAACGTATGTCAAGGGTGACTGAGCTCTTTTTTTTGTATAAGTAAGTTAAAACTGTATTAAAATGGATGCCAAAGCAATTGAATTCTTATAAAATTATAAGAATTCACTACCCTGGTACCTTTTTTGTTAAAGACACTTCTTTATTCATTGAATTGACATTCCTGTCAGAAAAATAAATACTACTATAATAATCCCTATATTATATTAATCTAAATGTCTCTCCTTATGCCAATTTCACATTGCCTTAACAATGATTATAACTTTTAGTAAGTTTATGTACCAGGAAGTTTGAGTCCTACAATTTTAGTGTTCAATACAAAGTTTTTGTTTATTTGTTTTGGTTATTTGGAGACCATTGCATTCTATATATTATATATTTTAGGATATGCTTTTCCATCTTTGAAAATAAATCACTAGGAATTTGATAGGGATTTTTTGACTCTCTAGATTGTTTTCAGTAATATTAACATCTTAGCAATTTTAAGTCAACCAGCTCAAGAAAATGAATGTCTTTCCATTTACTTAGATCCTCTTTAAATTCGTACAGCAATTAAAAAATATATATATAGTATAATTTTTCACTTCTTTGTTATATTAATTCCTAAGTATTTTGCTGTTTGGTACTATTATAAATAAAAGTATATTCCTAAATTATTTTTAGTTGGTGGATACTAATATATAGAAATGCAATTGATTTTTTAATATTGATCCTTAAAGTTTTCTAAACTTGTTTATCAGTTCTAATAATTATTAGTTTTAGTGTCCTTAGATTTTATGTGTAGAACATCATGACATCTGCAAATAGAATTTTATTTCTTTCCTAAAAATTAAGTTATGTTTTCTTTCTTTTTTTTTTGCTTAAATTTCCTAGCTACACTCTCCAGTAATATTGAATAAAAGTGGCATGAATGAATACTCCTGTCAAGTAACTTTGAGAGAAGGCAATTGGTTGTTCAATATTAAGCATAAAGTTAGTTTTTCTGTAGATCCTCTCTATGTGATTGAAGCACCTTCTCCTATTCTGGGTTTGATGATCAAGAAGAGGTTTTGAAATTTCTCACCTGTTTCTTTTCTTCATCTATTAAGATATTCATGAAATGTTATCCATTATTCATTAAATATTCATTAAATATACATTAATTAATTTTGTATGTTAAATTAACCTTTCATACTTTATTATATTGTTGGATTTAGCTCACTAGTATTTTTTAAAATTATTTTTAGTTGTAGATGGATACAATAGCTTTATTTTATTTATTTATGTGGTGTTGAGGATCAAACCCAGAACCTCACATGTGCAAGGCAATTACTCTATAACCCCAGCTATGATCCCAGCCCCTCGTATTGTTTTTGATGATTTTTGTGTCTATATTCATAGATATTAATCTTTAGGTTGGTTACTTAATTTTCATATTGAAATTATACCAGTATCATAGAATGAATTATATAGCATTCCATCTTTTCCTTCTCATTTTTTATGAAAATTTTCAAAGAATTGGTGTAATTCTTTAAATGTAAACTCACAAGTAAAGACTTCTGTAATGACTTACCATTAAAAACACCAGGTTCTCATTACTGGGACCTGTTAATATTATCTTATTTGAAAATAGGTTCTTTGCAAATGTGATTAAATTAATGACCTTGATATAACATAATTCTGAATTACCCGGAAGGGTCCTAAAATCCATCATAAATGTTCTTTTTCAGGGGCTGGGGGGCAACTGGGAATTGAACTTACAGGTACTCAAATACTGAGCCACATCCCCAGCTCTATTTGTATTTTATTTAGAGATAAGATCTCACTGAGTTGCTTAGCATTTTGTTTTTGCTGAGGCTGGCTTTGAACTCACAATCCTCCTGCCTTGGCCTTTCAAGCCACTGGGATTACAGGTATGCACTGTTCTTATAAAAATGAGAAAGTAGTGTGAAGATGTAAGTAGAGAAAGCACTGAGGCATTCTCAAGCACAGGAATGATGGCAGCTTTCAAGCTGAATGAGTCAAGAATCAGATTCTTACAGATGCTTTAGAAAGAATGTGACCACAAAGACAACTTTGTACCATCCTAATGAAAGTTATGTCAAATTAGTGCTTCACCATGTCTGTGAGAGAATAATATTCTGTTATTTTAAGCCACCACCAAATTTGTGATAATTATTATAGAATCTATGGAAAATTAATGAGACATGTGTGCCTGGATTTTTCTCTGTGGAAAAAAAAATCTAAATAATTAATTCCATTTATTTATTTTTTATATGTTTCCTCAGATTTTCTATTTCTTCTTAAGTCACTTTTCTTTTACATATTTGTCGTTAGTTAATTTCCTCATGTTTTTGAATTTCATAAATTTCCTTTTGTTATTGATTTCTAATATAAATGCACTGTGGTATAAAAAACAGGTTTTATATAAAATTCTTTTAAAATTAGTTAAATTTTGTTTCATTCTAACCCTATGGTCTGTTCTAGAAGATGTTCTATGTTCTTTTGAAAATTATATGTATTGTCCTGTTGTTCAATGTTTTATTAGCTCTTGTTGTTTCCAAGTGTTGCTCAATCCTTCTTGTTTCATATACATACTCTGCTTAATTGTTTTATCAGTTATTGAAACTGGAGTATGGAAATTTCCAATTGTTATGGTTGTATTGTCTACTTTTCTTTGCAGTTTGGTCATATTTTGCTTTCTCTCATTTGGGATTTTCTACACTTAGGTGAATATATGTTTATATTCTTAAAATATTGGGAGTTTACTATTAAGAATTATATATTTTTTTTTATTTCTAGCAGCATTTTTATTATAAAATTTATTTTTAACTGATATTAATGTACTCATTTCAGTTTTGCATGGTTGCTGTTTACATGGTATCTTTTTCTATCATTTTACTTTTGATTTATATAAAACTTTAAATATAAAATATGTTTGTTTCACAAAATACATAGGTAGATATTGAGGTTTTTAACTCCAACTTAGCAATTTTTGCTTTTTGATTAGACTGTACATCAATACATATTTAATTTTATTTTGATATGGTTGGATTTAATCTGTTATTTTACTTTTGTTTCTTATAAGTCTCCTAGCCTATTCCCCCTCCTTTGATTCCTTATTACCTTTGTTTTATGTTAAATATTTTTTTTGATGACATTTTAATCCATTTAATAACTTTTAATTATATGCTTAATATTTTCTCTGTGGTTATTCTAGGGCTTTCAATAAATACATGTTAACTTGTCAAAATCAACTACAGATTATACTAACATTAATTCTAGTGAAAACCTTATGCTATTCCCCATTTTGTATATGTATAATAAATAGTATAATGTGTGTACAGTCAGATACTATAATGTTTGCATACTAAGAGCCAAACAATAGTGTTTATAGCATGTGTATAAAAATGTCTAGAATGTCTATATGTTTAATATATTATATATTTTCTATATATTTAAATATATACTATTAAGTAAAAACAGAGATAATACCCTGCATTCTATCAGATCACAATGGAATAAAATTAGATATCAACAATAAAATAAAAAATACAAGCTACTGTAACAAATGGAGCCTAAATAATACACTATTGAAGGATGATTGGACGGTAGAAGAAATCAAGAATGAGATAAAAAAAATTCTTAGAGGTAAATGAGAACACTGATACAACATATTAAAATTTCTGGGACACTATGAAGGCAGTACTAAGAGGAACGTTTATTGCTTTAACCACATTCATTAAAAGAATAAAAAGCCAACAAATAAATTTAAAAGTTTCTTATCAACAATCGATAACATGAAGAGAGAGCCTAAAGATTGGGAGAAAATTTTTACCATATGCGCCTCTGATAAAGCATTAATCTATAGGATATGTAAAGAACTCAAAAATCTTAACACCAAAAAATATATAATAATCCAATCAATAAATGGGCCAAGGAACTGAACAGACACTTCTCAGAAGGTAATGTACAATCAATCAACAAATATATGAAAAATTTTTCAACATCTCTAGCAATTAGAGAAATGCAAATCAAAACTTCTCTAAGATTTCATCTCACTCCTGTCAGAATGGCAATCATGAAGAATACAGGCAACTATATATGTTGATGAGGATGTGGGGGAAATGTACACTCATACATTGCTTGTGGGACTGCAAATTAGTGCAACCACTATGGAAAGCAATATGGAGATTCTTGAGAAAACTTGAAATGGAACCACCATTTGACCCAGCTATACCACTCCTCAATATAAACACAAAGGACTTAAAATCAGCATACTATACTAATACAGCCACATCAATGTTTAAAGAAGCTCAATTCACTATAGCTAAACTATGGAACCAACCTACGAGTCCTTCAATAGATGAATGGATAAAGAAAATGTGGGATATATAGTCAATGGGATATTACTCAGCTTTAAAGAAGAGTGAAATTATGGTGTTTGCCAGTAAATGGATGAAGTTGGAGAATATCATGCTAAAGGAAATAAGCCAATCCCCAAAAACTAAAGGCCTAATGTTTTCTCTAATATGCAGATGCTAATTCACAATAAGGTGGGGGGCACTAGAGAATAGGGTTACCTTAGATTAGGTAGAGGGAAGTGATGCAAAGGGAGAGGAGGGATGTGGGGTTAGGAAAGATAGTAGAATGAAACAGACATTATTATTATATGCATATATATGATTGCATTACCGGTATTATTGTACAACACATGTACTTAGAAAAATGAGAAATTATATCCCATATATGTATGATACATCAAAGTGCATAAATGCATTTTAATGCCATGTAGAACTAATTAAAACAAAGAAAAATTTTAAAGTCTATATTGTCCGTATATTTAAATATCTATATACTAAGTAATGCCTATGTATACCTATGTTTAAAAAGTCTAGAAATTAAAAAGCAAACAGTAAATTTTTGTCTCTATATAGTCTATATATTAAACCTCCATTATTTCTGGTGAAGTTATTAATCTCAATGAGTTTCTGTTGTACTTGATGAATTATTTTTATCATACTTATTTTAATAATATTATCTTTACTTTGGGAGCTATGAATAACATTTCTTCATATTTGAATATGAATGAAAGCATTATACTTAAATTACAAATATTTATGAATAAAAAGGAGTACCACAGTGTACACTGATATGTTGGAATGCTTTTGTTTAAAAGTTTCTTCCTGTTTTTTTTCAAATTTGTCCTCCTTAACTTACTATGTTCTAGTTATGAAAGACTTCATATTTCTTCTCAAGCCCCTGAAGCTTATTCTCAAATTGTGACTTTTGTAGTTTCCCTTGCCTAGGATACTCCCTACCATCTTCATGTGAATCATTCCTTTTCATTATAGAATAAATACTATTTATTCATATATGGATATACCTATTTAAAGTAAAAAGCCAGTTATAAAGGTTATGTTAGCTAAAATACCACATTATACTTCCCTATACTTTTTATTTCTATGGTTTTTTTATAGCACTTACTACCATTTAAAATTAGTTTGTTCATTTTTTGTGGTCTTGCTGTGTTTAGGAATGTAAATCTCATGAAAGCAGGGAGTCTGATTATGTATTCAAAGCAACTAGATCAGTAATTCTCAAATTCTTGGGTGTAAGAACCCTGTATAACCTTTAACAATTATCAAAAACCTCAAAGAACAATTTTTGTGTGTAAAGATATCTATGATACATACCATATTATAAATTATAAATATTTTTAAATATTAATCAATTAGAATAAAATAATACATGCTAAAAACAGCAATGCCATCATCACATATTATGTAGCATCTACAATGCTCTGTTTTATGCCTGTGAGAGAATTAGAGTGTAAATGACCTTAGCCCAGAGGTGACACACTTATTTTGAATCATAATCTATTGACCAGAAGTAAATTATTTGACCAGGCACAGTGGTACACACCTGCAATTCCAGCAGCTCAGGAGGCTGAGGCAGGCATGAGTTCAAAGAGGATCATGAGTTCAATGCAAGCCTCAGCAAAAGTGAAGCACTAAGCAACTCAGTGAGACTCTGTCTCTAAATAAAATACAAAATAGAGCTGGGGATGTGGCTCAGTGGTTGAATGCCCCTGAGTTCAATCCCCAGTACCAAAAAATAAAGATTAAAAAAAAAATTTGAACCCGACCAAACTTGAGGATAGCTGGGAAATGTAGAGAAACAAGTGAGTTATCTACACACAAAGTCAGCACCAAAGGTCCTCAAAAAAAAAATCCTCTGAAATCCCACCAAGGCCAGAATCCCTAGATGTCTGCAGTATTGCTCAATAGTCTGAATAAAATTTTAGTATACAGACATAAATTAAAAGACAAGTCATCTGCCTCCTGCCCTACCTACCATATACATATTAAATATGTAAAGGAAGAGTAATGAAAACCTAACTACAAATGGAAAGAACAGTAGATGTATAGGCTATGCCTACCTTCAAACAGAAATGACTTATGGTTGAATCCCTGACTATTCTGAGTAATTCTTCTTTCTTCTGAAGGTTCTTGCTTTCTCAGGTGGGAGATTAGGAAACTGACTACTTTGGAAGCTTCAAAAGCTTTCTCTCTCTGTACTTCTTAATGCTGAAGAATACAAACTCAAGTGTATATGCAAGTTTTGAATTGTCAAAGGTATTTTACACTTAAGATGCTCTGCTAGTGCTCTTCCCTTATAATTATAGATACTTGGTCTATTTTCTTGTCAATTCCATATTCCATTAGCCACAAAACAAATTCTTTTGAAATCATACGTAGCACTTGGGTCTTTTATTTTTCTTCCCATAACTTACTAACGACTTAATGAAAGTTATCACAAAGCTATCTAGAACAATATGTGGGAAGTCCACATACCTAATCTAAATTCCAATTTGAGTCATTATTTTCAACTAAGAGGTTAGGCTTTTGTCTCAAGTTTTGTTAAATTTAATGACTTATTTATTATTTAGGATTGAGAAAGAGACCACTTTTTCAAATGTGCAAGACCTTGATTTTGGAACATTTCATTCTCTTTTAGTTTACCTTGCAAACCAGTTACTTTCCTGATCTATTCTTTATTCCATAAGGTAACTTGCCAAATATAATCAAATCCAACTAACATACAGAATCACTACTCCATCTTCCAACTTCCTCCTCTAGAGCCATAAATTTTTACACACATAGGTTACCTTCCAAGTTATCATAGAAAAAAATGCTTTGCTACTAAAAAGGACTGAATTGCCATCTTTTCAGTCTGGTATATTTTTCTCACCTAGTATGACTGATTACATAGATGTGACCATATTCAAAAGTTTTATTGCTGCTATTGTTGTTGTTATGGTATTAATTTCTATATTTATTAGCATAATTTATCTTCCATAATAGATAAAACCTGAAATCTAAATACTTTAGCATAGTGAACATTTATCTACTTTTCATCTAAAAACCAATTTTGGTTAGGAGGACCTTGCAGCTATGTTAATGGAACACATATCCTTCAAGTTCTAAAAAGCAGGGAAATAGAGTGAGTCTCTTAATTGCTTTTAATCTGAAGTGATAAGTTTCAGTTTTGCTCAGAGTCAATTGGAGAGACTGCTCACATAATTCCTACTTAACTGTACAAGAAGTTGGGCAACACAGGGAAACATATGCAATATGTGGCATTAGTGCTTAAAATTAGCAAATAAATCCAAATATATATATAATTTGAATTTTGCCTTCCTCTTTCTCTTCTTGGTAGTAAAGATGTTAAAATTAAAGTTAAAGCAATTTGAACAATTGTATAAACACAATATATACACATACATATTGCTTTTAATTTTAAATCTTATATCCAAGATGTCATTTTCAATGCATAAGTATACTCTAATTATTCATCTGAAGTAACTTAGTTGATGCTGTTTTTATGCTGAACTAAAATTCAAGTCATTTCAGCAAGCAATTTAGAAGAATAGAAAAAGAAAAAGCTCTGTTAAAATCGCATAGAGACAAGTGGGTTGAATTCAGCAAGATACGACAAATTGGATGAATTTGGAAGAAAAATGTTGGAGGCAGAAAATGTAATGTGTTTCACTGGAAACCATAAAATCTCCTTTAGAGTCTTCATTTTAGATTTGAAAGTGGATTGGGAGCAAGACAAAGTATGTAATGGAGGAAAATAACTGAAGATTGTGTAAATCTAATCACAGACACTTTGATATAATGACCCTCAAATAATTAACCCTTTGACCTTATATTCAGACTAGAAAATGTTCTCAGAAATATATTTTTTTTTGTAGCAGCTGGCACTTTCTGTAAAAGATTTGAATTTACTTATTTATAACTATATCTGAAACATAAATGGTGTTCTGAAATAACTAGAATTTTGGCCTATCCTCTAACTATATTTACAATAAAGGATCAAAAAAATTAACATAGCATACACTGTCAGGGTTCTAGTATCAGTCTGGTATACCATGTTTTTTCAGTATAAATCAAGAAATTTTACATTTAATTTCTAATACTAAAGATCTCTTGTTTATAAGGTAAAATAGGCCTTCATGAAATACAATATTACTTTAGAACCTCTGAACCACAGTGATATATCATTTTTACTAAAAAAGCTAATTTATTTTCTTGGGTAATATAAAATAAAAACTAGAAGTAATAATAGTTTTGGCTTAAGATAAAGAAGATAAAAGTGTATCTATTGATTACTAGGTAATTAATAAAACAGGAATGTTGGATACTATTTACAACAAAAGCGATTAGCATCTAAAGTGTCATATTTAATACAACTATTTGTTTTTTAATATAAATATTATAATACCTATCCTTATTTGCAAACTACATATAGGTACATACAGATTTTTTTACCTCATATTCTCATGCATTTTTACTAAAACGTATAATATCATCCTTATTCAAACATAATAGCACCATGAAAGTAGGGATATTTTGGTCAGTTTTACTGTGAATTTTAAATGCCTAGCACTGATAAAAAATATTTATATAGTAATAACTTAAATGTAATAAAGGTAAAACTAAGCGTAATAAATATTCTCAAATGTCAAAAATGTATTGGATGTGTGGAAAGAAAGAGTTAAACTGTCTGGACAGTAATGTACTGATTTTATTTATAAAATATACCTATGAAAAAGCAAAAAAGGCAAGTGATCTTACCCAATATCCATATCAACTGGAACTCCAGAAAAAAATTAGACAAATTACATTTCCTATGAGGAAAATCAAAAATTTTTCTATTGAACGCTTGTAGCAGGATGGTTCCTGGCTAAAGAATTGCTCATAATTAAATAAAACCAGGCAGCTGGAGCTGTGGCTCAGTGGTAGCACACTTGCCTGGCACATGTGAGGAACTGAGTTCAATTCTCAGCATTGTATATAAATAAATAAATAATAAAGGTCTATCAACAACTAAACAAAATATTGCACTTTCAGGTAAATGAATGGCATTGGAGAAGATAATGCTAAGTGAAGTTAGCCAATCCTCCCCCAAAAAAACAAATGCCGAATGTTTTCACTGATATAAGGAGGTTGACTCAGTGGGGTAGGGAGGGAGAGCATCGGAGGATTAGATTAATTCTAGACAGGGAAGAGGGGTGGGAGGGTAAGTGAGGGGGCAAGGGATTAGCAAGTGCCGCAGTCTGGCTGGGGAAATCCACGTTCTCTGCCCAAATCCACCTCCACTGGGCTTCTGTCTCCCAAAACAATACTGTCTATATCCCGTGAGAACTCAAGGGGAACTCAGGCAGCAGGATACGCCCTATTCCCAGCAGGAATAACCTTAAACCTTAAACCTGGAACCTAAACCGGAACGCCCTAAACCTGGATCCGCCCTGGTCCTTGAGCAAGGTCACCTACATGCAATGTCACTGCAAAATGTCCTATTTCCACGAGTCCTCCCACTAAGCAACATGGGGTTCGCTGGCAAGGAAATTGTCATACCTACTTGGCTAATGGCTCCCAGCATCCAAGGATGGTGGAATGTGATGGACATCATTTTACAAAGTACATGTATGAAGACTTGAATTGGGTGTCAACATACTTTATATACAGAGATATGAAAAATTGTGGTGTATATGTGTATTAAGAATTGTAATGCAAAAAATACAAGTATATGTATAAAGGCATAAATTGGCGTGAACATACTTTATATACAGAGATATGAAAAATTGTGGTGTATATGTGTATTAAGAATTGTAATGCAAAAAATACAAGTATATGTATAAAGGCATAAATTGGCGTGAACATACTTTATATACAGAGATATGAAAAATTGTGCTCTATGTGTGTAATAAGAATTGTAGGGCTGGGGATGTGGCTCAAGTGGTAGCACGCTTGCCTGGAGCGCTCGATCCTCAGCTCCACATACAAATAAAGATGTTGTGTCCGCCGAAAACTAAAAGTTAAATATTAAAAAAAATTCTCTCTCTCTCTCTCTCTCTCTCTCTCTCTCTCTCTCTAAAAAAAAGAATTGTAATGCATTCCACTGCTTTTGTGTATTTAAAAAAATATAAAATCAACAAAAGATAAACAGTTAAATATTAATAATAACAATAATAATAAAAATAAAACCAGAGTCTGTGAGGTACACTTCCTGGACAATGTTATATACATTGAACTTTCTGGAATATGTAATAGAAATAAATTTTATAATATAAACATTACCTCTTTGTGAATTAACATATAAAACTCACTAGAACTTTATGTTTTTCTGGGCCATATGTGTACATTCTTCAAGGAAAGAGAAAACCTATAGAACTAGACACTATGTCCCAGTTCTCTATCTGCTTCATTCAAGTCTCTTGATTGTATCCTTAAAATTAGTAGTAAAGTTTGACACTAGAGTAACATTTCCAATTGTCTGAATCTAATTTTACAATTCAATCATGTTAAAATGACCTATGAATGAGAGATAATGAAGATGTCTCACACTTTTATTACCATACATTATTCAAAATGGGACGTATTCAAGATTGAAAGACACTTTTACACACCAGGACAACAGATAGTAACAGACTTCCCAGGGCAAAACTGGGGCACAGTAGTCATGCTACAAATAGCCATGAGTCTTTCACTCATTTGTTTATTTACTTATATGATAAAGGTTTAAATATTTCTGCCAAATTTGAATGTTCAAGGGAGAAAATGAATGATAAAATATAACTTCATGCAGGAACTGCAATATTCAGTGATATATGAATTATTATGAATGATCTTATATTAACAATATAAGGGTCAGAACAAATATACAATATAGTATATTATTTCTAATTAAATATTAAGAAATAACATATTACTGCTATTGATTACATATATCTGCAGAAATGTATGTATTTAATAATAATATCTTAAAGTTGGAATGACAGTAACAGGTGATATGAATAGCATTCAGACTAATTCGTAGCTTATTAGAAACACTGAGCACCTCAAATGTCTTAAGTGAATTTTATATAATGTCTGATGTTTAGAAGTTGCACAAAGCACAAAGACATAAAAACAATATGTTTAATTGATGATACACAAACATTAACTATACATTTTAGAGGTTTGTAAAGGAGCACAGAATCTTCTATATGTAATTCCTGTTTTTGTCAACTGATTTAAGCACCTCAGATAGGACTTTGAAGAGTCAATGAACCCCTCACAACCATAAATGAAATTACTTTGTGGTCATGTGTGCATTTTTAGCAGTGGGAAGAAGTTGAAATTTTTATCAAATTCTTCAATTTCTTCAGTTATGTATATGTGACGAAAGAAGCAAAAAAAAAAAAAAAAAAAAAAGAATCAGTGCTCAAGAGAAATAGTATCTACAGGATAGCTAGCTCCTATAAGAGATGACCTATGACCTATATTGTGAGGCAATAATTGCTCACACTCACGCTCTGATTAACATACAGATTTCTGCTCTACTTGAAACAAGCTACCTATTAACAAATATACTATTTTGGAAAATATTAACCCATAACCATCCACTCAAATTACCATAACCTATGAAGAAGGAATAGTAATTGTCTGACCAACCATCTTTATAAGACTCCCCCTCCCTGGCTTATTTACCAATCTATATCTCATAAGATATTCAGAATTAACTTAGGTAACTAAATTTTTTATTGTTAAAATATTATAATCATAATGTTCTTTCATGCTTTATATACAATAAATTTTCAAAGTATAAATATAGTAAAATATTCATAACATAATAACTTTGGATCATAATTAAGCATATCTTTTATTCAAAAGGTTTTCTTTTTTTCTTTAAGTGCAATAGGTTACTAAGAACATGAAGGCTATAGATTTTAAAACCCAAGAAAGTAAATATTGACAATATTTTTACTACTTAGTTCAATTCATACTTAATCTTCTCCAACATGGTTTCTGCTTATCACTATTGAATTTCTTCTAATAAAGGTCACCATTGGTTTCAATGTTTCAAATTCAAAAAACACTATTTTGTTGTCATATTCTAAGACTTTTCAGTTTTTGTTCAATTGAAGTGAATAGTATGTTCTTTTTTAATTAATTTAATTTTATTAAATTAGTACATGTATGTATTCTTACAAGTATCATAAATCACACAATTAAAAATAAATTTTCTCAAAACAAGATCAAAATAAAAAAATCAAAATTCAGAAGTCTTTATCAGAAATGGTATATATTTTTTTAAGCATCAAATTTGACATAGGGGCAGGGGATCAGTTCAGTGATAAAATACATGCTTAATATATACAAGGACATAGGTTTGATCCCCTGTGTCATATAAAAGCAAACACAATAAAAAATAATATAGAAGCTCGAATTCATAGAAAAAAATACAGTTTCTCATTAAAAATATTGGAAAAAATCTTATCTATAAGAAATAAAATACATATACACATATGTATTTATGTGTATATTTATTCCACATACATATTTTCTAATATACTATATTTTACTTTCTTGTCACAATTAATGTAACAAATAATTTTCTTACCACACCTCATACAAATACTCTCCAAAATCGTTCAGTTTGCCTTAGTGTGCCATACAGATTTTATTATTTTTAGCATATATTCTTATTTTAGAAATGTTCAGAACACAGCTATATAGGCTTGCTGTATGACTGTGTCTTGAGTACACATAGGTACTCAAAGATGACTTATTGAAAAAATTAGCAAATCCACAAAAGTTGTGTTTCAGAACAAGGAATAAGAAATTACGACAAACAACATGCTTACTTATTGCCAGGCAATGTATCTTTTCTAGATATAATTTAGTATTTATTTATTGAAGATCATTTACAAAAACTCAGGACACAATGCACTCTCAAATATTACAAGACAAAAGAGAAAAAAAACAATGACTGTTTTCCAGATTTTCACATTTTGGCACAGGAAAATTTGTCAAAAATAATCATAACAAAAGGAACAAATAAGGTCTTATGGGATGAATAAAAATAAGGCATTTATTTGGATTATGGAGGAAACTAAGTAAAATGGAGAATATGAATATAATTATAGTATGAAATAATTTTCAACAGGCAACAATGAATGCACTTCCACATATTCCACATAGAGAGGAACATCAAGCATATAGAAATAGTTGTATATTCTTGTAATTACAAGTATCAGGAACAGTGAATGAATGAACCATTGTTTTGAACTGTCCTGGATAGTAGTGACACCTTCATTGGGAATTTCTGGTACGAAAGTGACAAGAAAACTGCCCATTTGAGGTAGTCCCTGTTAAGAGGAAATATTCTGTGCCACAGGAAAAAAAATTGTTCTGTAAACATTGGTTATTTTTTTAAAGTTTTAAAGCAAGGAAATAAAACAATCATATATAATTTATTGGTAATTAGAAGTTTAGTTGGTAGTAACTGTAGACAAGAAAAAATTATTAGGATGAGGATATAATCTATTGATCGATGGTAGACTATAATCCAGGTAGATATCTTTCTAAGGTTTGGACTATACCTGATCCAAAAAAATGTTTGGTATGATAATACCAAATGGGAATGAGTTATTTGTAGAGTATGGCCTTTGCCTTAAAGTATATTTCTTTTCCTCTTTATGAATTTATTGGACAGGCATAGATTAGAGTGGTTACTTGCAATTTCCCAATACACATTATCAAAAACAGAAACCAAGAACTCCAAGAATATGACCCCATAAGCTAAAATCAAACAACTTTCATAATAAAAAATCTATTGGAATCAATATTAGATAGAATAAGAATTTAAAATAATAAGAATTTAAAATTATTTAATAATTAATAAAATTTCCTTTCTCTGTACATTATATATAATGTACAGAGAAAGGAAAGGGAAGAGAAAATAATATGAACTAAGAACAAAAAGTGATAGTCAATTTTTTTAAAAAAAATCAATCTTAGGTAGGCAGACAATACAAACAGTAAACTGAATTCTGCAACAGAATATTGCATGAGTCTGAAGATCAAATTGAGGAACTATCCCAGAATAATCCTGGGAAAGATAGAGATTCAAAATATAAGAAAAATGTTGAAAGACATGGAAGATAGAAGTAAGAGTACATAGTACATATCCCAGAAGGATAAAAATAAATAAATATTAAGTATGTGAGGAAATAATTGAATATTTGACAAATAAAAGAGAGTAAGATCAAATATGCATACAGACACTGACATGCATACATACTGAAATTTTGAAAGATAACTTTAAAAGATTCTAAAGAAAGATGGATCAAATAGTATTAGATTTTTCAATAGCAATACTTACTGCAAATTTTAGCAAAAAAAAGGTACAATAATATTTTTAAGTATTAAAGGAAAATGCTTTGCCCATAGGCTTCAAAAATTTAGCCAAATAATTGTCCAAATTTGAGAATGAACAAAAATAGTTTGGGGAGAACAAAAACTGTTCAATGAGAAGGTTTCCTACTACAACCTCACGTTAAAAACAGTTGAAAAAAAATCTCTGAAATGTTGCAAATTATTTTAAAAAGTTGAATTAAAAAGGTTTATATTTGCTTTGAAGTGTTTTTAAAGGTAAAATCAAATAAACAGAAAAATTACAGTTAAATTGTAAGGATAGGGAATAAGGTGTCTGAAAAAATAGATAAAATGAAAATCCTACACTAAATTTCTAAGAACTGGGTGATTCTTCTTATGTCATAGGCAGAATATCAGAGAATTCTTCTTCTGGAAAAAACACTGATATTTTTGCTCACAGAATTGAAAGTCTAGACACCACCTCATTCTCATACACTAAAAGTCAAAAGTTGAGGGGCTGGGCTGTTGCTCAGTGGTAGTGTACTTGCCAGGCATGTGTGAGGCACTGGGTTTCAATTCTTAGCAATGCACATAAATAAATAAAATAAAGGTCTATCAACAACTAAAACATATTTTAAAAAAAAGATCAAAAGATTTTAAGGAAACCATACATATATAAACGGAGTTTCCAAAGATTATTTCAGAAACTTATACTTAAATATGGGTGAACAAATAAGTATCATCAGCATTATTAAAAATGCTCTAATTAAAATGTAACTTGGAAGGAAAATACAATATGTAGAAGAGCCATCCATAAAAATTCAATAACTATTTATGACAAAATCACTCAAAAATGTAGAAATTGAAGGGAATTACTTCAACATAATAAATGCCAAATAAGAAAAACCCACATCTACCATTATATTCAATAATAAAATATCTACTTGCCTTTTTTCTTTAAGAGTAGGACTAGGACAAGGATGTCCATTTTTACCACTTTTTTGTAATATAGTAATAGAAGTCCTCGCCAGAGCAATGTAAAAAGAAATAAAACATACAAACTGGAAAGGTGAAGAAGTAAAAATAATCTGTCCACAAAGAACATGATCTTTATTGAAAACTCATAATGATTTTCACACACACACACACACACACACACACAAACACACACATTCATAAAAACACACGGAATAAATAAGCTTGAATTAATGAAGTTGCAGGATGTAAGACCAAACCACAAATATCAATTAGTTCTATATAAACAATTCAAAAAATCAAAATTAAGAAAGTAATTCGATTTAGTGTCAAAAATAGAAATAAAAGCTTGACAATAATTTAACCAAAAAGGTGAAAGAGTTATACATTAAAACCTACAATACTTTATTAAAAGAATTAAAGAGACAGAAATAAATGAAAAGATATCTCATGTCCATGAATTGGAAAACCTGAAATTGTTAAATACTACCCAATGAACCAACAAACCCAATGCAATCCTTAACAAACTCCCAATGGCATTTTAGTGGAAATAAAAAAAAATTCTAAAATCAAACCAAATGTCAAGCAACAACAGAGTTATATATATATATATATATATATACCTATATATACTATATATACACGTATACGTATATACTGTGAGACCAGTAACTTTTTAATTTATTTATAAAAAAGTTACTGGTATCACAGAATCTGGTTTCAAAACTTACTTCAAAACTATGGTAATTAAAACAATTATGATACAGGCAAAATAGGATGGAAGTAAAATTCTCTACTGATAGCTTCCACACAAGCTAACAAGGTTAACAGTTAACTACACTCTAAACTACCTTCACAAGAGCTAAGAAAATTAGGTGAGAGACCACAGTGACTACTTGTAGTATAACAAAATAAAGAGAGGTCTTGAAGAAGGCAGACAGGAGAGTTGCCAGAGTCATCCCTCCCCCAGTTCTAATAATCCCAGCATGGAGAGAGGCACATCTCTGCTTCAGGAAGGGAGACAGCATTAAGTCCAGGCCTTAGATTTGACACCCAGTGCCAGGTTTGCTGTGGTGATTCCCACTGCCAGACATGCCAGATAAATTTCATTAGCCTTGCTGCCAGGCCATTTCCCATGGTCTGAGCTGGAACTACTACAGGCCAAGGACTGACTGCTTCCTCCTTCCATTCTCCAACCTCTAACCTCCAGAGGCAGAACAGGAAATAAGACTCCACCTGCTCTTGAGCAGTGCACAAAAGAAACATAGGGCTTTGTTTTAGAGCTCAGTGGGGTGAGAACCAGCACTCACTATAAAGTGAAGACCAGCACTAGATGAGAACCAGCACTCACTATAAAGTGAAGACCTGTATGTAGGCCAGAGCCTACAATCAGAGCTAGAACAGGTCACCCGGTGACTTGTGCACCACTAGGATAGAATCAAGTTTTTGCTTGAATCATTGCTAATCATTAGGCATATGTTCCCTCCTAGACTACATTTTTCTATGGCTGTGAGACTTGTAAGTAACCAAGTTTAACATGAGACTTGGTAGCTAAGGGAATGTCTCTACCACCCATCCCTCAACCTTGAGCAGAACAGTGTGGTGAAAGACCCCATTCACTGGGTACAGGATATGATAGAAAGCACAAGATTCAGTTAAGGAACTTAGTGGTAGTTTGGTAAAACTTAACACTGGGAGAATCCTAATGGACCATCTAAAGTTTCCCCTGACACATCTCCAGTGCCAGGGTAAGACATATGCATGACCCCAATCTATGAGATTTGCATTTCAGTTAGCATCATCTGAGGCTGAATGCAGTAATTTTGAGTCATACATGAGTCTGAGAAATAGGCAGCCCATAGATAGCAATGTGAGCCTTGAGCCTAGCTCAGTTTTGTTCTGGTCTTCATATGCTATGGGATAAGGGTATAGCACAGTTTGTTGGCAATGGTGACCACAGGTATTATATAGGAGCTGAAGCTGGTCATTTATGATGACTCTGCCCAGACAGAGTTGGTCAGAATCCCCAATGTCTGACCTCAGGCTGGTTATAGAGGAGGCCTAACCAAGTCCTAGGGAGAAAGCTTGTGAGAACAGACTACTCTTTTTATGTGCTTTCCTAGTTCATTCTGGACAATACGCCAAACAGTGTATTGGAGATAGAAGTAGGCTTAAATTTGTCTCAAGTACTGAAATAATGACAACACACCAAGAGCATGCACATAGATATTATCCAGTGCTGAAGCAGCAGAAATGATAAGGAGCTCAGAGAGAATCAGTGGCACGGTTAGAATTTCTGGAGAACATACACGTACACACACACACACGCACACACACACAAACACATACACACACAATAAGCAACAAGCATCAAAAGCATTCAGATCTTTTTTTTCTTGAGATGCTGGGGACTGAACCCAGGCCTTGTGCTTGTGAGGCAAACACTCTATCAACTGAGCTATATCCCCAGCTCCCATCAGAAGCATTCAGGAAACCATGATCTCACCCAGTCAAATAGTGTACAAGAAAATGACCAGAAAGTAATCAGTATGACAAAATGCTCAGAGGATTTAAAACAGTTGTTTAAAAAGAAATTCAATGGGCTTGAATGAAAGACAGAGAAACAATTCAATACACTAGTAAGGAAATTTTATAAAGAGATGGAAGCAATATTAAAAATCAAACAGAAATTCTTGAGCTGGAAAATACACTCAAGAAAATTAAAAATATAATAGAAGTTATCAATAATAATAGATGAAACAAAAGAATTAGTGTACTTGATGACAGGCTAATGAAAATACAGAATTGGATGAGAAAAATGGAAAAAGAATGATAAGAAATAAAGAAAGCATGCTAAAAGAACAAATATTTGGCTTCTTGAGGTACAAAAAGGACTGTGAATGTCAAAAAGGTAGAAAATTTATTCAAAGAAGTAATAAAAAAACTTCCCAAATCTAGAGAAGGATAACGTATAAACGTTAACGAATTGGAAGGTCAAAGGTCATCATTTTAACTCAGCCAAATCTATCCCATGACATCTTACAATAATGATCTCAAAGGTGAAAGATATAAAAGATTCTCAAGGCTACAAGAGAAAAGAAACAACACAGAATGGTATCCCAATTCACCTTGTAGCCAACTTCTCCATAGAAACCTGGCAGGCCAGGAGAAAGTATGGCAAGATTTTCTTAGTACTGAAGGAAAAAAGAAATCTGTCAGCTGAGAACAATGTACCCAGCAAAGCTGTCCTTCAGAAATGAAAAAAAGATAAAGATGTTCCCAGATGGAAAAAAAAAAAAAAAGCTAAGAATAACAACCTCTGGCAAATCTGTTCTACAAGAAAATAAAAGGCAGTGCTTCAAACAGAAAGAGATACTGAGAAATAAGAAAAAAACATAGAAGACATAAAATTCTCTAGCAAAGTAATTACACAAATTCATAATGTTCTAATATTTTAAAACTGGTGCATTAATCATTCATTTCTCTAGTATGAAGTCTAAAAATAAAACAATTAAAAATAATAACTATATTAATAAATGCAATTAATATGTTAAAAGAAAGATGTAAAATTGGATACCAAAAATTTTAAATATGGAGAGAAATGGAATGAAGGTGTAATTTTCTCATATATTTTCTCTTATTCTTGTTTGTTTCTGTTCTTATCTTTAAGATAATGTTAAGCTGGTATCATTTCAAAATAGTTTTCTGTAATCAAAAATGTATTTTTGTAAGCCTCATGATAACTAAAAAGCAAAAATCTATAATAGGCAAACTAAAAATAAGTAAGTAATTAAAGCAAACCAGGAGAGCAGATCATTTTAATGCAAAGGAGATCTATAAAACAGAGAAAGAAAAATAAACTAAAAAAACTAGAAAACAAGTTACAAAGCAGTGGTATTAATACTTAATCATCTTGAGTATAAATGGATTATATTCTAAAATTTAAAAAATAGAGTAATTGAATAGATTAAAAAATAAGACACAACTTTACGTTGCTTACAAAACACAAAACAAAAAACAAACAAACAAAACAAAAAAAACACTGCACCTCTAATGACACATAAAGATGAAAAATGAATGGATGAAATAAGATATTCCATGCAAATTGAATCCAAAGGAAAACAAGAGTAACCATACTTGTATAGAATTAACTTTAAACAACAATCAGTAAAAAGAGATGTACATTATTATGTAATGATACAGGGGTCCATTCAGCAAGAGAAAATAACAATTTTCAATATGTATATACACACTATCACAGCATCTATATACACATATACAAAAATCGCTCAACATTATTAATCATCAGAGAAAAGCAAATCAAAACTACAATGAGATATAATTCTACCCCAATAATAATAACTGTTTTTAAAAAAGTTTACAGATAACGAAAACTGGCAAGTATGTGGAAAAAAGGGAATCATTACACACTGTTGTTGGGAATGTAAGTTAGTATAGCCATTATGGGAAACAGTAAGAAGGTTTCTTCAAGTAATTAAAAATAGAACTATTAAGATTTAGCAATCTCAGGACTGGGGTTGTGGCTCAGCAGTAGAGTACTCGCCTGGCATGTGCAAGGCCCTGGGTTTGATCCTCCGCACCACATGAAAAAATAAAAAAAGTAAAATAAAGGTATTGTGTCCAACAACAAAAGATTTATCAATCCCACTCATGGATATATATCCAATGGAAATTAATTAGTATTCTAAAGAGATATCTATACTTCCATATTCATTGCATCATTAATCATAATACCCAGGAAACAGAAATAATTTATGTGTCCATCACCTGATAAATGGATAAGGACAACTTGGTACATTTATATGGGAATACTATTCAGTCATAAAAAGAATTAAGTCCTGTCATTTACAATAACATGGATGGAAATGAAGGTCATTATATTAAGTGAAATAAAGCAGGTGCAGAAAAACAAGTACTGCATGATCTCATTCAGAGGTGGAACCTAAAAAAATCTAGACTGGGGGATACAAGATGCAGGGAGAGTGTGGTAGGGGAAGGGAAGGAGAAAGATTGATCTATGGTTACTAAATTCCAGTTAGATAGAAATAAGAAATTCTGGGGTTATTGTAAAATGATAACAATAATGTACTGTGCATTTCAAAAAGCTAGAAGAAAGGATATGAAAAGTTTTCACCATGAAGAAATAATTAATGTTTGAGAAGATATATATGTTTATTTAAATATTACACTATACATATTTGTTAAAATATATCATGGTATCCCTTTTATATGTACAATTTTATGTTTTATACATAAATTTAAAATGAATATATTTTTAAAACAACATATGGAATAACAAAAGACATTTATACCAATAGAATAGAATAGACTGCCTAGATATAAACTATTTCATATATGGTCAAATGATTTCCAATAAAAATTTCAAGAACATTCAGTGGGTAGGAAGTCTTTTTTCACAATTAGGGCTTTGAAAACTGAATATCCACATGAAAATAAGTGAGTTTGAACTCATATTTTATATAAAAAATCAATCCAAAGTGAATGAAGAACCTAAACATTGAGTTAAAATTATAAAACTCACTGGGTACAAAGACTCATGTCTATAATCTCAGCGGCTGGGGAGGCTGAGGCAGGATTTGAGTTTAAAGCCATCCTCAGCAACTTAGCGAGGCCCTAAGCAACTCAGCAAGACTCTATCTATAAATAAAATATTTAAAAAGGTCTGAGAATGTTGCTCAGTGGTTTAGTTCCCCTGGGTTCAATCCCTGACCCCCCTACCACCAAAAAAGATCATAAAACTCATAAAAAATAGAGAAAAAGCTCCAAGAGATTGGTGTTCTCAGTGATTTCTTAGATATGACACAAAAAGCATAGGAAATAAAATTAAAAGTAAATAATTTGGACTTAGAATGCTTTTGTATGTTACAGACACTACTAATAGAATGAAAAGGCAATTCACACAGTGGAAGGAAATCATTTTCAAGTCATTTACTTGATAACAGCTTGGTATCCAAAATATATAAGAAATCCTACTATTAGCCACATTTAAAATAAACAATCAAATAAGAAGATTGTTACTTGCTATGTTGGCACATTCCTGTACTACTGGGAACTCAGGATATTGAGGCAGGAGAATTGCAAGTTGGAGGCCAGGTTTTGCAACTTAGTGACAACTCTTTATCAAAATAAAAAATAAATAAATGAATGAGAAATTAGTTAGTTACAAGTTTTGACCAAGATGTGGACCAATTTGTACAATTATATACTGGTTTGTGGGAACATAAAATGGTAAAGCTGCTATGGAAAATAGTTCCTGAAAAAATTAAAAATAGAATCATCAAAGCTGGGTGCAGTGGCATGCACCTATAGTCCCAGTTACTTGGGAAGCTGAGGTTGGAGGATCACTTGATCCTAGGAATTTTAGAACATCCTGGACACCATAATGTGATCCCCATATCAAAAAAGAAAGAAAAAGGAAGGAAGGAAAGAAAGAACATAGATTCACTATATCTATATCTATATATATCTATATATATATAGATGATATATATATATATATATATATATATATATATATATATATATATATATAGAGAGAGAGAGAGAGAGAGAGAGAGAGAGAGAGAGAGAGAGACACTAAGCGAGATCCTCCCAAAGCAGGGGTTCAAAGACATATTCCATACTCGTGTTCATAGCAATATTATTCACAATAACTAAAACATGGAAGAAAATCAAGTGTCTATTGGTGAAAGAGTGGATAAGCAAAACAGGCTATATACATACATAGAATTTTATTCAGCCTTAAAAAAGAGAGAAATCCTGATACATGATACAGCACAGATGAAGGTTAAAAACTTAATCCTTAAGTGACAAAAATCAATTACGCAAGAACAGATAGTGTATGAAGTCTCTTGTATGAGATAATTAGAGTAATCAAATTCCAGAGAAGAAAAGTAGATGGGGGTGCCAGGAGGTGGAATGCCAAGGATGATCAAAGTAAATGTATAATGAGTATGGAGCTTCAGTTGAGGAAGATGGAAAAGTTCTGGAGATAGATGGGTGATTATGATTGTTGCACAATAATATAAAAGTGCTTAATATTACCAAACTGTAGAATTAAGATTATGTTATGGATGTTTAACAGCAAAATGATATAAGAAAAATGCCCAGAACTGAAGGACAAAATTTTTCAGATTGAAAAGGCACAATAAACTGAATAGAGAGAAAACCCAGCTAATCAAACTAAAACTGAGACAAATCACTTATGAAATAGTTGAATACCTGACATAAAAACTGCTTATTTACAGTGAAAGGTGACAATCAACAACAAACAGAAGTTCACACACATCAGATCGAGAACTAAATGGCAATGGATGCCAAAAGTAACACTGGTATCCAGAAAGCAAGAAAGTAATTCTAAAAAAAGAAATAAAATTGAAAAACATTCTGTATTTAATTGCACTTAATCACATCATCGACCAAATTAAGTGTGGCATAAAGACAAGCTTAGGCTTTTAAATTTTAAAAAATTTAACCTCTATGCATAAGTTCTCAGTAATAGAGAAGGCCTCTCATTAAAAGAAGAAAATAAACCAAGAAAGAACATGATATAGAATCCTGGAAACAAGGGTTTCAACAGATTAGAGAGACAGATAAACTCTCAAGATCATGGTGGAAGGGAAGTGCCAAGATAACAGCTATCATAGGAAGTACAGCAATAAAATTAAAAGAGTAAAAAGATGGGATCCAGAAGGATTATCTTTTTTTTAAAAATGTGGGTATATTTGAATTGGCAGTAGTTTGAATGGTGTAAGAGATTTGAAAACACATTTTCAACAAAAAACTGCATAAAAAAACAAATTCATTCCTAAAATAATGTGGCCCAGCTGTGAGCAGTATTTACTTAGTCAAAATAAATACAAATGAAATATTAGTTAACTCCAAATAGTGATGTTATAATTCTATATAGAGAGAAGGTTATAGGTAAGTGTGTGTGTTAAGGAGAATTATAAGAGAATAAAATCTCAATATTTCATAGTAGAAACCTATAGATTAAATCTAAATTTGAAAAAGAGATTTTCTGATTAAGCTCAAATTATTTACTTTTAATTTTAATATAATAAAATTATTGAATTAAATGGCCTTGGAGTAGTAAAAGGAATGAGTGGAGGGGTATGTGGCATGGGAATCCTATTTTTCCATTTATTCCAGTTTGGTTTATAAGCCTAAATGTTTAAAACGTCATATAAAAATAAAATTACATTTAAATAAAAGACATAGAGCTTTATGAAGTACATGAAAATAATGATGTACAGATAAAATAAGCAACAAGTCACTGACAAATGTGGATCTAGCAGAGTGACCAGTTTTACATGCAAGAAAAGAAAATAACCAAGATAAAAGATACCAACATGCAATTTTATAAAATAGAAAGAATTGAGTATTTGAGAATTAAAGAGGATCCCTTGAGATAACTGATTTTCAAATTAAAAGGCTTTATAATATTTCTATGAAAGATGATAGAAAAAAGAATGTCTCATAACATTTTCTCATTTTAAAAAATCTTTAAAAATAAAAGAATGCATATTAACAACCAAAATTTAATAATATTCATTTATATAACAAAAATAATTACAAAGTTGAAGTAAATTTAATATCACTTTTTAATTTCAAAATTTGTGATTAATCTGATACTTCATATAGTTCTCAAAGAAGGTGTAATACTGACAAAAGCATAAAATAACAAAACAATCAGTTCAGTGTGATTCTTGCTATACAATTTACCCACTTCCAAATATCTACACGAAATTAGGTTCTTGAAATTCATGGAATTTCTGAATTTGTATATTTCATTGACTCTTGTATTTATTTAGAGTTCAAATTATTATTCCCAATGGGTAGTGCTTTACTTAGTGATCAAAATATATTCTTTAAATATAATTTAAATTTATATAACTTACCTTCTTGAAAGAGGTAACTTGATTTTTTTGATTTCCTGCCAATATCTTTTGTTTTTAATCCATAGATAACAGGAGAAACATTTTTTATCTGTCCACTAGCTTTTTTAAGATCAACAGAAGAATAAATATCCTGTGAAAATAAAATAAAAGCACTGATAGCATCTTATATGTTTTAGAGTTCCCAAAGAGTTTTCATATGCAATATATAATATTATAATTGACTTTAATTAAAAATAAATCTGGAAAATAGGCAGAGTTAAGAAAAAAATTTAAAAATCTCCCTTTCTGTAATATTTTGATAAACTGTCCTTCTATTAAGAGTTAATAATATACCTTAGATAAAGCTACAAAAGAGATGGAGGATAAAGGAGACCTGTCAGGAGAATGCTATAAGGAGACAACAAAGAAACACACTATAGTGTTTGCTCAGAAAGTCTAAAGGAAGATTCAGAGAAAGAAAATTTATTTCACAGAATAATGATGGCAGCAACATAAGCTGGAAAAGGAGGAACAGTAACACAAGAAGAATGTGGTGGGGGTGGTCAGCATAATTACAAATCTGAAAAATACAAGTGGATCAAATATGACTGGGAGGAATAACAAGTTGAAGAGGAGCTTCATCAAAAAATGGGGGCATTGTCAGTGTAAACTGTATTTCTGTATTGTAATGTTTTATTAACCCTCTTCTCTCTTTTTCTCTTCAGAGTCCAGCCAGGACTATTCCAGAGGTTTTATCAGGTCATGAGGGAATCATCTCTATTTTATTGCATGCATTGCTTCTATCCTCAAAGTTCTCTCATCATTCCAGAGAGATTCTAGAGCTCCAAACACCTTGTCTACATTTCAGTCTGGAAGATGGAAGAAGAGAAAATTTAAAAAGTGCACAATCATATTTCTTATCTCTTCTCAGAGATTCTACTAATATCTTCTACTAAGATCTCATTGACCACTCACAGTTACAAAGGAGAGGGTAAGGAATATGGCCTTTAAACTAGGGAAAAAAAGGAGGGGGTACTGGAATAAAATTGAAGGCCTCTTACTAAGAAGAAGAGAAGGGGGAACAAAGGACAGATAACAATGGGCAAATAATTATCTCTGTCACAGGTAGAAAAACCAGGACCATAAAAGGATGTATATGTTTGTACATTACAACTTTTGAAGGATAATGTGCTTTCCTTGATAATAAACACTGATCTAAATTCTAAAAGCTTAGCAAATATTTACCTAAAGCTAGATGTTTTCTGAGATGTTTGCTTTTGCATATTTGTATATATAACATTTACATAGTTTATCACCTGCCATTATTTTAAGCTCTTTACAGATATTAGCTCATTTAATACATAAAAAAAAACAGGAGGTGAGCTTTTTCACCCTGCAAGCTCTCATAGAGATCCTTATGTCTATGAGAATTAAAGAGAATTAAAGTCATAGAAGAGGATTTCAAAATAGAGAAATCATTCTCATATTTTCATCAGTATTTTTACTTGTCCACTGATTCAAACCTCGTTTATTCTTTTATTCTACCTTTTAATAAAAACCACTTGGATATGTTTTCTCTCTACACCACACAATATAGATATATTTAATGAAATCTATATAATTATTATTAGAAATCTATATTATTAATACATGGTATTCTCTAATTTATCATATTGAAAACAAGTCTCTGCAATGACTCAAATTCCTAGGATGTTTTATTATTCATTGCAGGTACTAAGTATTATCTGTTCATGAATTTATTGTTCAATGAAATAGCTTTCACTCATCAACTCTAAGATAATTTCTTTTAAGTCTTTACATGACAATATCACTAGTTTTTGCTAGAATACAAATAAGCAGGGTACTTTAGACCTCAAAAATGGTCTTTGTACTTTATATATTTAACAATTTTTCTTAAGGTTACCAAGAATGATTATAACTCATAATATCAAAATGTGATGTGATTTTTAGGTAATGTTGAGTCTGTTTTCATTTAAATTTACTTTTATATTAAATATGACAAAAATAGCATAGAACACTATGTTGCAATTAAGTCTGTAAAAAAATTGTCAAATGATTTTCCACCTCAAATTTTCTATAAATCCTTATCAAGTTACAGTATGATTCTTGTATCTTCCTACTTCTGAGAATTTTACTCTATTTTGATAACTTCCCTATCTTTTCTTGCTGACAATACAATTCATCACATGTGAAAGAATCACTTCAAACTCCATTTGAATCATAGAAATAGTCTTTTAGATGCCACATTTTTATCCTACCCATAAGAAAATAATGCATGTTCTCAACAATTCGGTTTTCACAAGTATTTATTCCTTTATGTTGCCTCAGAATGATAAAGAAAAAAACACTACATCAAATCTGAGATGCATTATCTCTATCATAGTTAATTTATAGAATCATGAAATTTAAAAGGCTAGAAATTAAATAAGTAGCTAGCAAATTTCTTTTCAAAATATCATTTCTTTAGTTTCCCCCATTTATCTTTTATCATGTATCCAAACGTCATTGTTTGTCATAATTTAAAATAGTTTTCCTTGTTTACTTTTAGAAAAGAAAAATTTATTACCAAGATTTCATACTTTAGAGTGGAATAAATCTGTCGTAAGATAATCAGTCTAGATCTCTAAACAAACCTATTTCTATAAGCTAAAGTCTCTAAATTAAAGCTCACACAAGCTACCAACATAATGAAAATGTACTTTTCTGTTCTATATATTTCAAAAAGAAAAAGAAACAATGTGACCATTTAATGATTGATCTATGAGAGCATGGAGAAGGAAAAGTTATCAGAAGACTAAGAATGATCTACTAAACATTTTGTTTTCAATAGCAAAAGCATATTCTATTCTCTGTAGCACTCTAATCCTCACACTGGTATTCAATAATTTTAGAAACTATTTTAAGAATATTTGATAACTTTTGACATTATAAGTTGACAACAAATTAATTGCATTAGATATAATTTAATTTTTAACAGGCTCAAGGTAATTCAGTTCAAATATTTGTGTATGGTAAACCTAAAGTCAGTAGTATATTTGATATATCTTTCTTTACTTATAAAATAACAATATGATTAGGTAAAGCACTTGAGTGATCACATGGAAAAAAGTGAGAATTAATAAAATGATACCACTCTGAAAGAACATCTATAATTTCATTATAAACAGATCTGTTCTCAATCATATCTTGATCAATATGTGTATGTATGATTTGACTCAAAATATAAAAGAAATGTTTATCACATTTTCAGAGAAAATGGTAAAAGAACAAAATCTTTGAACACCAGACAGCAGTCTAAAACATGGCATATCCACAGACTGGAGCAGTGGGTCAAATTAAATAGATGAAGTTAAATAGGAAGAGATATTACATTTGGGCAAAAATACTTAATTACTTGAATACATCATATGATTTAAAGGATGAATGATAAGAGACCCAAGATATTTAAGAGTAAACTAATTAGAACCCCTTTGTACAATTTGACCCTAACTTATATTTACTTTAGAAAGGGAAAAAATGGCACTCTTATCCTATCACTTCTGATCAGAACAATAGTTGGTATATTGTGTCAGGACAGAGAAACATGTTTAAAAGTTATAGAAAACCAGGAACATGAAAAGATAGAAGTTTACCCACTAAATTACTGTGAAATTAAGCAGTGTATAAGTCACGTTTAAGCAGAGAAAACGTAACAGAGATTTGGGCTCCACTTTCTTATGACGTACATCTTCCTCTTCTTGGAAAATACCATTCTCCTGTTCAAATCAGAAGAACTTTGTTCTGTAACCCTTTTATGAAACTGTATATGTAAGTCATGAGCATTCTTGGCAAATTCAACATCCAAAATAGGTCTCAAATCTGTTCAACTTTTTGCATTTCTACTGTTATTTCTTTAAAGTTATAATTATCTCTTCCCAGTCAAGGTCAATCACAAATATCTTCTTTTAGTATATACAAGATACATTTACATGGTTCAAGTTGTAAAACTGATTATATTTCTTTTTGACTTTAAATGTGATTTAAGAATGCTAAGTCTTTACTATGAGGTACAAAATCTCAGTAAAATGAGGCCTCTGACTATATAGCTAGCTCATTTATCTCATGCTACTCTTGACTTAGTTCATTATACTTCTGTCACTCTAGACTTCATTCAGTCTCCTGAAGGAATCTCAAACAAAAGAAGCTATTGCTGTGTTCTGCTGCCTATCCTATCCTCTACTATCCCCCCTCCCCTCCCCTCCCCTCTTCTCTCTCTACCCCATCTACTGTAATTCATTTCTCCCCCTTGTTTTTTTTTCCTTTCCCCTCACTTCCCATGATATGTAATTTTGTATAACAAGTATGAGACTATGTAAAAAAGTGGATGTGTAACCGATGTGATTCTGCAATCTGTATACGGGGTAAAAATGGGAGTTCATACCCACTTGAATCAAATGTATGAAATATGATATGTTAAGAACTATGTAATGTTTTGAACAACTAATAATAATTTTTTTTTAAAAGAAGCTATTGCCTGCCTCTAGTCTTTATGCAAACTCTTCCCCCTGCCTGGAACACTCTCCTTCCCATACTTCACATGATTAGCTCCTACTCTTCTGGTCTGAACTTAAAATATTATCTCCTCAGAAAATCCTATAACAACCTCGTGAAAAATAATCTCCCTCCTCTACTTGTTTTTTTTCTTTATATTATTTTTTTGCAGGGGAGGGTATCAAGGGTTGAACTCAGGGGCACTAGACCACTGAGCCACATCACCAGTCCTTTTTTTTTAATTTTATTTGGAGACAGGGTCTCACTGAGTTTTTTAGTGCCTCACTTTTTGCTGAGGCTAGCTTTGAACTCGCCATCCTCTTGTTTCAGACTCCTGAGCTGTTGGGATTGCAGGCATGTGCCACCGTGCCCAGCACCCTGTTTGTTTTGATTATAAGATTTATCACAATTTTATTTGCTTGTTTGCTTGGGTTACATTTCCCCGCCTAGAATCTAGTTCACAAGGATGTACTGTTTACTCATTACTGAAAATGGTCTATGGCATTCATCAAATAGATGAATTCTAGATAGGGAAGAAGGGTGGAAAGGAAAGGGAGGGGGCAGGGGATTAGCAAGGGCGGTGAAATGTGATGAACCTCATTATCCAAAGTACATGTATGAAGACATGAATTGGGTGTTAACCTACTTTATATACAGAGATATGAAAAATTGTGGTATATATGTGTAATAAAAATTGTAATGCAAAAAGAACCCCAAAGTACATGTATAAAGACATGAATTGGCATGAACATACTTTATATACAAAGATATGAAAAATTGTGCTCTATATGTGTAATAAGAATTGTAATTCAATTTGCTGTTGTGTATTAAAAAACAAAATCAATTAAATTAAAAAAATAAAATTATTTGTCAAATTCTGAATGAACAGTGCCAAAGAGAAATATATACAAGAAAAGTGAAAGTTTAGGAACTTTATTTCAATATGATATGAAATGGACCTCCATGTTTTGGAGAAAAACCAATAACCATAAATAATTTTAAAATAAATTTATAGCTTTTATTTTTATATGACTTTATCCCTATGACACTTTCAGCATTCTTTTATTTCTGAATTATTTCACACCTTACATTTACTCCAAAGCTTTTCACTTAGCAATTCTTCACAACTCTCACATTTTTCTCCTAAGCTCTTTATCATGTACATCAACTTAGACTTGCCAGAATTTTCTAGGATCTCTTCTACTTTACCAATTCCTGAATTTGTCACACGCACACAAAAGCATAAACATAAGCATCTGGTAGGAATAATTTTATCTTTTTCAGACACATATCTCTACCCATTCTGTTGATTCTATATCATAATAAGCCAAAGAACCAAAATAGTATTGAAGAGCTCTTTCATGGTTTAGAGTGGAGAAGCTAAGAAAAAAAAATCATCTATAAAAGGTTTGGAAGTGGGAGAGACATGCATATATTAATATATCTCATCCAATTGTAATAAGAAAAAAATTTAAGACGTTGCTGAAAATTGGAATAGATTAACTGAGGATTAATGATGTCCCATTAACTGACAAACTACGTATGTACCCAGTTGTTAAAAAAAAAAAATCCAATGGATGCTTGTACTAGATATTTTTCCCCTAAGAAAGATGATGATTTATTATTTAAAATCTGAGAGTGGATGACAGTGGTAATAATTCCCTCTATCTTCTTTCTAGACCAAGAGTATTATTTTATACTGAACTCTTCTATCTCCCAAACTCAAGGTATATTTCAACTCTTCATGCTTTGTTTACCAACTTATCCTAATGAGAAATCTATTGTATGAAATGACCCTAACATTAGTATTCACTAACATTGTAGTTTTTTATTTCATTGTATGTTACACAAATCACAATGCTTTCACTTTTTGATCAAAGCAGTTTAACAAAGAACCACTGTTATACTATTCCTGTACTATCTATACTATTCTATGCCTAAACAAACATTATACATTTCTCATTACAAATAGGCTGTATTTCAGAGATCATCTCAGAAACCTCTTTAGAATCACAGTAATTCTAATTAGGATCCCATTCTTTTGGTTGTACATGATGTGGAGTTTCACTGGTGATACACTCATATGTGAACATAGGAAAGTTATGTGCAATTCAACTGTCTTTCCTAATTAGAATAAGTTATATTCCATGTATATATAAAATGTCAAAATACACTCTACTATCATGTATATCTAAAAATAACAAATACAAAGTAAACCATTAAAAAATAAGCTAAAAAAAAAAAAACCACAGTAACTCACAGTCATTGGGTATCCTATCTCCTGCTTTTTTTTTTTAATTTCTCTTTCCTATTTTCAGACAATACATCCTTTTTTTTTAAGTGCTAATCCAGATCTTAGGTTTTCCAGATAATACTCAAAGGGATAACCCTGGGAGTAAAACACAAATTCAACTGTTTGTTTTATTTGTCTCAGTGGAATTTTTAGCTCTACTGTTTGGCATCAGTCTCTAATGAAATTGGAAAGCAAAGCTTTCAATATAAAGGAGGCTGATGTATAGTAAGTAATAAACTTATGAAAAGAAGATAGAATTTTCCTCCAAGTGGTTAATTTGTAGGGTGGCATTTGGATCCTACTTTCAAGAGTCAATGCTGTTTAACAGGAAAAAAAAAACATAAAGAAAGGGACATGGTTTAAAAATAATGTTTTATGAGAATAATTACTTTTGAAGATATTACTCTTTAAGTAATTTGGAAGGTTTAACTGACTTGAAAAATTTTTACTACCTTGCATGTGACCCTAAACTTAATTTATGTTAACAAAGTAGACTAGAAATTATAACACTCTCAATGTATGAGGAAGAGACTTCACAAAGGAAGACCTAGATATAAAGAGAAATGTGACAGTTTATTTCTATACAAAAAGTAATCAAGAGAAATGAGGTTTCCCAAATATGTTTTCCGTAAATGTCCAGTTTAATAACACATGGAGGAAAAAAGAATAAGAAAGCTTGTGCCTCCTCAGTTCAAAAAATCTAAGGTCCAGCATTACCAATATTAGAAATACCAATATGTACATCACTGTAGCCACTCTTTTCTATGGTACATACTTAGTGGTAGCAGATGTAGAACCCAGTAAAAGGCACTAATATTTCCATGAGATTTTAGAATATAATTTCAAGTTCAGAATAATTAATGCTAGTTTGTGAATGTAAAATAATTGGTATCACATAGAATAAGTTAAAAAAAAAGATACGAGGAAATTTCAGAGTGTTAGAGTTTTATTGAAAACTCAATTTTTTTTTTTGGAAAATCTCTCCAGAAAGGCATTGGATTATATTTATCTATATGGAATGCAATTCCATTTACAATCCTACCTTACTTTTTTCTGATACATTCATCACATTGTCTAATAGCCTATATTCTTTGTACAGGATGCAACCTTGTCTGAAATGTCTGGGACTAGAAGTGTTACACATTTTGGAATATTTGTGTAAATGTAAAAAGCTATCTTATTGAATAAGTCTGAACACAAAACTTATTTATTTTTCATAATACCTCATATACATACCCTAAAGTTAATTTTATACAATATTTTAATGCAATTGAATTTTGACTATAATTCATCACAAGAGATCAAGAGTGAAATTATACTTGTGGCATCATTCAGATGCTCAAAAAGTTTTGAACTTTGGTATATTTTGGAATTGTATTTCAGATCAAGGATACTCAAACCTCTGAAATAACTGAGACTTATTCAAAATACTTACTGCAGAGTATTTATTGCATCTTTCAAAGTATTTATTGCATCCAGCCTTATGTCAATCATGTATATTTTTCACCTACAGGAGAGTTTTTTTTTTTTTTTTGAGGACTGAGTCTGTGACTTAATTATCTCAATATCCCTTTAACAGTTTGATTGGATTCTTTAACTTCTGTCGTACTATAAACTCAAAAATAACAAAAGAATGAAAAATCTGATTATTTATTTACAAAAGGTGTATCAAGTGCCAACTATCTACATGGCACAATGCTAAGGCCTAGGTATGAAGCTAGTTGGAAGATTTAAATTCAATTCTTCTCTTAATATAGATGTTAAAAGCATGAAAGGAAAAGAGTATTGAAGTTGAGAAAAACAGTAGAAAGTGGACTAAATAGTAACAAAACTCCTGATAAAAGCAGGCATTTTATTAACCTGATATCTTAGCACACTTGGTTAGAATAATACTTTTCAATTGGTAAGTCTAATAATTTTGAAGTGAAATGAAAAAATATGTTAATACTGCTAAGGAATCTTCAAATAAGACCAGTTCATAGGGTGATGTAAAATTTAATGATAAACAATAAAACAGAATTTTCAGTTGAAGAAAAAAAAAATGTTTCCTTAAAAACAAACTATGTAGCTTGAGAGACTATATCTTAAGGTATATTTGAAAAATATTTTTATTTATGAAAACAGAAGAAAAGAACAGTAGTTTGGGGCTGCCAACATTTTGATGATGTTTAGGTTGTTTTTCTTTAACCCAAACACTTAAAGCAAATCTAGTACTTTAGAGCTTATAGGCTTTAAACTGGAGTTTGAATCTCAGGAGGGGTTTATATTATCCATAAGGAAAACATCTCAATGAATTAACATGGTATCCATATACATAATTATGTTTCCAAAGTAAAGCATGGTACAAGATCCTTGAATATGCTTTAGAACTGCATTATTGATAAACTACCAAATTGACTCATATTTTCTAAAATTGAGGTTTCATAATCCTGCAACTTGGAATAATATACTCATTTTGAAAGTTTGAAATATATGTAAATGCTTCTTCACATTGCTTTTATTACAATATTAAGGCCTAAAAAGACTATTTTAAAAAGATTGCTTCAAATGTAGTGTAATTATGATTCTTCCCACTAAATATCACATATATCCCAGGAACTGCAGGAACTCTTTTGATCTAAAGGTAGATTACATAAAAATGTGAAACAGAGACACACAAATGTGTGTGTATTTGTGTATGTGTGTGTGTGTGTGTGTGTGTTAAATCCCTGAGGCTCAGTAAAGTGTTCAGTGACCCCAGATATACATTTGCAAGTTTCTGTGCAAATCTCAATCTGTCCAATATAATAGTTTATTCACCACAATTTCTTTAACAGCCTCAGGCACGCAATTCACATAAGAAATATTTCAGCAAATGCCAATATGTAAGTAAGTTACATGCAGTCCAATATCCCTGTAACTGGATAAAATGACTCAAAACTATAGTCGGTAGCAGAATTAAATGTCAGCTGAGTAATATCCTCTAGCAACCATCTTCAATACCAAACTACTTTCACAAGAGGTTTGGATATCAGGTGAGAGATCCTGGTGCCTGCTTTTAGTATAACAAAAAGAAAAGACATAACAAAGTAATCAGGAGAGAAGGAGTTGCCTTCATCACCTCTAAAAAGCAATGCAAAATATCCATGAAACAGTGCTGGTTCTTTGAAAATCTAAGCAAAAGAGAAAAACTTTTACCTAAACAAATTAAAAAAAAAAAAAAAACAAAAAACTTCTAGAAGTCTTATATAAAATCAGAGATAAAAATGAAGACATTACAAATGACACAACAGAAATAAAATCATTAGAGGTTTTTATGAACAAATACATGCCAACAGATTGGATAACCTAGAAGAATTTCACAAATTTCTAGACACATACTAATAGCCAAGACTAAACTATGAATAAATAGAAAAGCTGAATAAACCAATCAATAACACTTAGTGGATTCAATCAATAGTAGAAAGTATCCCAATCAAAGAAAAGAACAGGACCAGATGAATGTACTGGAGAACTCTATGGAACAGTTAAAGAACTAATATCATGTCTCCTTAGGACATTCCAAAAAGGAGAATAGGAAGGAATTTTTCCAAATAATTACCCTAATAAGGATATAATCCAAAATAGAGAATTATAAGCCATTTTGATGTACCTGCAAAATTCCTCAAAAACCAGGAGCAAGCAAAATCCAACAGCATATCAGAAAGATCATATACCTTGATCATGTGAAATTCATCTGAAGAATGCAAGGATGGTTCAAAATATACAAATCAATTAACAAGATTTACTATATCTACAGGGCAGACACATATCATATAATCATCTCAATAGATGCAGAAAGGGCATTTGATAAAATTCAACATTCATCCTTTATAAAAATGCTGAGCAAAGTGGTATAGAAGGATTGTATCTCAACATTGTAAAGCTATTCATAAAAAGCCAATGGCTAAAATTATATAAAATGGGCAAAAGCTGAAAGATTTCTAAGATCTAGAACAAGTCAAGGAGGCCAACTTTCAACCCTTCAACATAGGGCTGAAAGTTCTAACCAGGGCAATCAGGCAATCAAGCAGAAAACAGAAATAAAATGTATCTAAATTGGAAAAAAATGGTTTAAGCTGTCACTGTTTGTATAAAACCTCATCTAATAAGTTGATAAAGACTACAACAAATAAACTATTAGAATTACTAAATAAATTTGCAGATTACAAAATAAACATCCCCAAATCAGTAGCACTGTTATAGGCCAATATCAAATTCTCTGAAGTTAGATAGAAACAATTTAGAATAACAACAAAAACAAATAAAATGCCTAAGAATAAATTTACCTGAGAAATTTAAAGCTTATTCTAATGAAAATTATAAAATATTTATTAATTAAGGAGAATGAAAGAAAGCTACCTCATGTTCACGCATTGTAAGAATCAATACAGTTAAAATATCCATATTATCCAAAGCAAGCAAAATAGCAGGATATAAAATCAACACCCATAAATCAGAAGCATTTCTGTATATCAGTAACAAATTCTCTGAAAGAGAAACGAGGAAAACTACCCCATTTACAATATCCCCAGAAAAAATAAATAAACAAAACACTTGGGAATCAATATAATGAAAGAGGTAAAAGACCTCTACAATGAAAACTACAGAATGCTAAAGAAAGAAATTAGAGAAGACCTTGGAAAATGGAAAGTTCTCCCTTGTTCTTGGATAGGCAGAATTAATATTGTCAAAATGATCATACTACCAAAATCACTATACAGAATTAATACAATTCCAATCAAACTTCCAATGACATTCCTCATAGAAATAGAAAAAGCAGTCATGAAATTCATCTGAAAAAAATAAGAGATCCAGAATAACTAAAGCAATCCTTAGCAAGAAGAGTGAAGCACATGGCATCACTATACCAGACATTAAACTATATACTACCTTGCTTCTGACACTTCTCAGAAAATGTATTACGATTGCAATAGTAACAAAAATGGCATGGAATTGGCACCAAAATACACTTGTAAACCAATGGTATAGAATAGAGGACACAGAGAAAAACTCACACAAATACAGTTATCTCATATTAGACAAGGGCGCCAAAAACATACATTGGAGAAAAGATAGCCTCTTCAACAAATGGTGCTGTGAAAACTGGAAATCCATACACAACAAAATGAAATTAAGCCTATATCTCTCATCATGCATAAAACTCAACTCAAAGTGGATCAAGGACCTAGAAATTACACTAAAGACCCTGCTCCTACTAGAACAAAAAGTAGGCCCAAATATTCATCACATTGGATTAGGCCCTGACTTCCTTAATAAGACTCCTATAGCACTAGAATTAAAATAAAGAATCATTAAATGGGATGGATTCAAACTAAAAAGCTTCTTCGCAGCAAATGAAACAATCATTGAAGTGAATAGAGACCCTACAGAATGGGAGCAAATTTTTACCACACACACATCAGATAGAGCACTAATCTCTAGGATATATAAAGAACTCAAAAACCTTAACACCAAAAAACAAATAACCCAATCAATAAATGGGCCAAAGAACTGAACAGACACTTCTCAGAAGACGATATACAATCAAATCAACAACCACATCAATGTTTATAGCAGCACAATTCACAAAGCTAAATTGTGGAACCAACCTAGATGCCCTTCAGTAGATGAATGGATAAAGAAAATGTGGGATATATACGAAACAGAATATTACTCAGCATTAAAAGAGAATAAAATCAGGCTTTTGCAGGTAAATGGATGGAGCTGGAGAATATAATGCTAAGTGAAGTTAGCCAATCCTCAAAAAAAAAAAAGCTGAATGTTTTCTCTGATATAAGCATGCTGATCCATAATGAGTATGGGGGTGGGGTGGGGGGAACATGTGAGGAATAGAAGAACTTTAGATAGGGCAAAGGGGAGGAAAAGGAAGGGAGGGGGTTCAGGCATAGGAAAGATGGTGGAATGAGACAGATATCACTATCCTGGGTACATGTATGAAAACACAAATGGTGTGACTCTACTTTGTATACAACCAGAGACATGAAAAATTGTCCTCTATGTGTGTAATATGAATTGAATTGCATTCTGTTGTCATATACAACAAATTAGAATAAATAAAAAAAAGAATCTGTTTTTAAAATGGGTAATAAACCTGAGTGAATAGTTCTCAAAAGACAACAAATAAATGGGCACCGGTATATGAAAGAATGCTGAGCATCACTAATCACCAAGTAAATGCAAATCAAAACCACAATGAGATATCACCTCACCCCAGTAAAATAAGTTATTTTCAAAAAGACTAAAGATAACAAGTGCTGGTGGGGATATAAAGAAAAGGAAAGCTTCCCACCCCACTGGTAAAAGTATAAATGAGTATAGCTATCATGAAAAACTGTATGGAGATTTCTCAAAAATTAAAATTAGAACTACCATATGAGGCAGCAATCAGACTCTTGGGTACATATTCACTGGAAATGATGTCCATGTGTCAGAGATATCTACATACATTCATTGCAGTACTATTCACAATTCCCAAGATATAGAACCAGTATAAGTGTCCATCAAATGATAAATGGATAAAGAAAACTGGTATATATAAAGAATGAAATACTATTCAGCCATTAATATTATTCATCCATTTTTTATAACATTAGTGGAAAGTAGAGATCATTATGTTAAATGAAATAAGAGAAAGACAAATACTGTATGATCTCACTCAGATGTTGAATCTAAAATAGTTCGTCTCAGAAGTTAAGAGTAAAATGGGGATTACCAAAGAGCAGGGACAATGGGGCAGGTCAAAGGATAGGGGAAAGATTGATAAATGGGTCCTAAGTTATAGTTAGATCAGAACAAGAACTTTTCACTATAAAGGCATGATAAATTGTTTGAGAAGACAGGAATAATTAATATGTTTTAAACATTACCCAGTGTATATATGTACTGAAGCATCATATGTTTCCCAACAACATGTGCAATTTTTATATTTTTATATACCACTATAAAATAAAATTAATTATTAAAACCAAGCTGTAATTGAAAAAATTTGCAAAGACACAAAGAAGGTCTACTTAGGGTTTCATAAACTATTGAAATATTGATTATCAGAATCATGTATATTTTATTAATCAATATTTAAATATAAAGGAATCCCAACTGTTTACTATGAGTCTCTACAGGCTTTCTAGGTGAATATTGTCATCAAAACCCCTGGTTTAGATGGAATATTTTGCAAATTACTTTAAATACATAGAAGCATCAATGTGATTTAATAGTTAATATTTTCTTCCTAAATCATGCTGGCTGAGTATATTTTATGAATTTTTAAAAATATTTATTTTTTAGTTGTAGTTGGACACAATACCTTTATTTTATTTATTTATTTTTATGTGGTACCGAGGATGGAATGAAGGGCCTTGCATGTGCTAAGAGAGTTCTCTACCGTTGAGCCACAATCCCAGCCCCTTTTATGAAAATTTAGTGATGTTGATGTATAGAGTTATCATGAAACAGGAATAATCCTATTCAAAGCATAGTTCAAAATTGAAATACGGTGAAATAGTAAAAAAGTTTAGTTTGAATAAATCAAGATCAATTCTAAGTAAATGGTAAAGAATGGCTCTTTTATTGATTTTGTAATCTTGTTTATTAGAATACGATGGACAGCTTAAAAGTTGTGCATTAGCAGTCATTGCAACACAATATTTGTATGATCATATATTTCATTCAATTTAAAAATTGTGATCAGGTGTTTGAGGAAGAAAATGATTTCATGAACATCTGTATGTTAAGTTTTAGTTTCTTAAAATATGCTGAAATGGATGTATAACTATGTGTATTTCTCTTTTCAATTTTACACTTATCTTATGTGTACTGCTGATATCCCTAGTATTGAGTCAGAGACAGATTTTCATCCTGTTGTCCAGGCAATGATGTGCACAATTCCTTTTGACATTGATGAAAGGTGAATACACACATCCAGCCCACTTCAGTGAAAATTGACCCATAATTTTGTTTTATCCTGAAGAAAAATACAGTAATAAAGTTTAAAGATAGAAAAAAATGTTTAACTCTTCAGGTGAACCATTAGTTAACAACAGTTCACAAACATTACACTTTGTCTTAGGACAGTGAGCTCAAGCTTTGTTTTTAGGTATTCATTAATTCAAAATATTATGGCTCTCTAAATGATAGCAAAATATCTAAAATTGAAATTTAACATTTCAATGAGATCAAAAGCTAAAGGTCAAAAGGAAAGCATGTTTTTACATCATTCTATCTCTATTGTCCCTTAAGATTTTTCATGTGAAATAAATGTATATATTTCCTGTAAATATTTAGTAGTTGAAAATAAATACTTATTTCCCACAAGATGACTATGCAACTAAAGGTGTGGATCTTGCATAGTCTACTGATTATATATATAAATTAATCAGTATTTTCAAGAATATACCAGAATCCTAAATATTGTAGGAAAATGACAGAATGCTGATTCAGATCGATTGCTCCAATCCCAAGTTTCTTATCTCTACTAGTAAAAGAAACATGATATGATGAGTTAAGATTATCCACCAAAACATTTTTGTTTTCTCTAGTAATCTTTAAGGATCTACTACTACTCATTAATTTAACTATACCATTTAATTTCAGTCTGTTAATATCATCAGGCTATAGAATTTCTAGAATGATAACCTTTACTGTAAAGACTCCAGAATGCAATAAATGCTTTATCATTTTTGTCTTTGAAGGGTATCTAAGTTCTAGTATAACAGAATCAGCAAGAAAATCGGTTTTGTTTCCATAATTTATAACTTTATATCATTGTTTTGACTTTCATCTTATTTTAAACTATCTTCTTTCAATGATGGCCTTTATTCTTCCTACTGACATAAAGACATCAGTGATGAGTTGCTGTTAAATACTATTTCCATCATAGCACAGCAAATTAATATTCTCATAAAACTCTGAGTTATAAGTTATAACCCAAAATAATTTACATAGAATTTGGATTATGCTTCTTTTAAATAAAAAGAGAGTATTTCAAATAAATATTTCTTGATTGCCTCCTATGTGCCTATCACTGTGGTAGGTAAAGGGTAATTAAAAACAAATAAAATACAATCTGCTATAAAGTGCTTTGTATTCTTAAAGATATTGACATAAAATAGTCATCTTTGAAGAAAGTAGGGTATAAATGAACTTTAAAAGTCACATGCAAAGATAGATATGAATCGCAATATCATAGGTAAGTCAGAGAAACTAATTTCCCCTAGTAGTAAAAGAGAACTTTATTAAAAAAAAATCAAACCTTTGTTCCAGTTTACATCAGGAAATGCATCCTTTTATATAATTTTGTGAGCTAAACTAAAAGGAAAACAGACAAAGGGATGCATTCTAGAAATATTCAGATTCCTAAATAAATGGAAGGAAGAATAGGTGCCAGACCTTGGAGCCAAAACAAGTGAAGGCAGGTTAGTGCCAACTGTGAGATGACAACTTATTCATAATCATAACTGTAGAATAAAGGCAATGTGGCAGAATGGAGGTGAAGTAGAAGAGAACACAAAATGATGCTTTTCTACATTAGGCCATATGACGATGAAGAAACTTGCTCTCAATAAATGGCCATCTGATTCACAGGAGTTAAGGTCAATTATGGTTGATTCTAATAAATTTAAATTCTTATACTGGAATCTCTCATGATATGAAGGTATGGATCTCTTTTGAGGGAAAAGCTTCTGAAATAAATATGTTCTTTTTCTGTTTTATCCTTTTATTCCTTTGGAGTTATTAAATCTTCAACATAGCAAAGCCCATTCTCTTCTAATTATAGAACCTGCCACAAGAGACAACTAAATTTCCAAATACTTAGAATTCCCTATTAATTTCCCTTTGCTCATAACCTAAATAATCATGCTGATATTTAGATTTCTGACGTAATTTGAGTCTCATATTTTTCTGCCTTTGCAATATTTCCTGTTCTCTTGTGCTTTGACATTTCCCAACTTGCCATCAATCCATCCAGTCTTTTAGGTCCAGTTTTCTTCTAAGACAGTATGTAAACTTAGTGTCTATTTCTATATGTTGTATCTCATTGTAGATATTTTTTTAAAAACGTGAAGTTGACAACATTGTCTCAGTAAGTTAGAATTATAATGGAATGTCAAAAACAAGATATCAAAAATTCTTAACATAATTGAGATTAGAGAAAAATAATTAAAATTTTTATGTAATCCAGAATTCAAGTAATTAAAACTACAACATTCTTTAGTGTTTCTCATGAAAATTCAACAATTAATGAAAAGTAGATATTCATTTTTCTATTATTTTACCATTTGATAAAACTGAAATTATCTAAAATAAAGAAAACAACACATCAGTATTAATTATAGTACTCCCATAACTTTCATTTGAACTTATTAATAGTATTTTTGTAAGTTCCATCTCTCTTTTTGAATACAAATATAATTTTTGTGACATCTATGGAGTCATAATAAATCAGGTTTCAAGCTAGATTACATATAAGTAAGTATCTACAAACTCATTAAAAAATAAAACTAAGTTAAAATTCTTTTATGGTTTATCTGGAAGAGAAGAATACAATTAGTAGGATCATGTTTTTTCAAAAATCAGTTTAGTTACTTCTTCAGATCTCAAGAAATAATGTAAAATATATACACAATGGTAGTAGTAAGAATAAGAGACAATTGTGAAGTAATATTAACATTTGACCTTATTATCAACACAAAATAAATCAAATTTTAGTCTCCAATACACTCTTAAAAGAAGAGAAAATCTATAAGGTAAAAAATTTGTAATATTAACCACTGAGCCACATTCTCAGCCCTTTTTATATTTTGTAACAGAAAGAAAATCATTGAATAAGAGAAATAAAATTTGGACAGTAGAGGAATCCACATCTAGGATTGGTAAAATGCAATTGTGCACTAAAATCTCATAAAATGCTGTGTAAAACATGTTTTTAAAATCTGTTGAAAATCAGGGAACAATATCAAGGCAGGATTTTTCAGGTTAAAATTTATTAGAAGGCAAAGTCCCAGAGAAGTAAGTAATCAGATGCTTTTGTTCTAAAAAAATTTGCAGATCAGAAAGAAACATTTTAAAAACTGGACTATAGCACTGGTGACTCAAAATCTCAGGAGTCAAAAATCAAAGCCCACAATCACCCAGAGAGCACCCTTCACTCATTCAACTGGAAATTCCAAGAGTGAAACAATACATGTAACACAGAGTAAAAACAACCATAACATCAAGTGTAAAATGAAAAGTCTATAATAAACTTCAAGCTTTGAAAATTTTTTGTGGTTCAATATTGGTGGGTGATCCCTAATTCCTAGCAGTAGGAAATTAAAATATTATTTGGAGGAAAGTATCTTCATTTTAGAGTCCAGGATTTCCACACATATTTAAAATATAGGGACGAGTACACAAGAACCAAACTAGTGAAATTAATAGACATAAGAATTTTGCCTTCCCTCTATGGTTCATTGATTTAGAGAATTTACTTTTGGAGCTACTATTAAATTGAAATATAGGAATTTTGGTAGAGAACAAAAGCCAGGAAGTAAAAGATCAAGGTTTTCAAGATTATAAACTATGCCTAGACAAGATCTTTATAGTTATTTAATCATAGAACCCAGGTAGATCAAATAAATTTGGAGACTACCAGGTTTTTTAAGAAAATGTATTACCAAATAAAGTCCATTCCAAAAATAGCTGTGTTTCCTGGTTTGTTTTGTTTGTTTGTTGTTGTTGTTGTTGTTTTGGTACCAAGGATTGAACCCAGGGGTGCTTAACCACTGAGCCACATCCCCAGTCCTTTTTATATTTTATTTTGAGACAGGGTCTCCCTAAGTTGCTTAGCACCTCTCTAAGTTGCTGAGACTGGCTTCAAATTCACTGTCCTTGTGCCTCAGACTCCCAAGCCATTAGGTGTTTCCTATATTTTTCTAAAGCAATCCAGAAGTCCCAAAATCTCTTAAGGCTATGAAACTGTGCAACACCCAAGAACAAATTTGCTAATGTCTAATTCTAATGTGGAGATAAATAATAATAGGTAAAATGTTTCAAATGGAACATGTAGGAGATGGTCCAAATGTTACAATGATTCTATTTTAAAAGAAAGAAGTGTTCATCATTCCTATCAGATAGATTTGGTAATTATTATGGAAGAGTGGTAGTTATTCCCACTATCTTCCTTTTCAAAGGGGAGTTTTTATTGTGGTTATCCAGTTTCTATGTCATCTTATATGCTGGGTATATAGAAGGTGGACACTTTACACTTTAACTTGTAGATTGCTAGACCATAAGGTATTACATCTCACTTTAGTGAGTAAGACTGGATAATCTATTAGTATACCAATTCAAATTTAATTTTGGCTACATGTAGTGACATATTCAAGTGTTATGGTTTAGACAGGAGGTATCCCCCAAAAGTTCATGTGTATGATAATGAAAGAAGGTTTAGAGGTAAAATGATTACTTCATGAGAACTTTAACCTAATCAGTGGATTAATCCACTGATATGGATTAACTTGGAGTGTAATTAGGCAGGTAGGTTATGGCTGAAGGAAGTAGGGCACTGGAAATATGCCTTTGAGGTTTATATTTTGTTGCTGATGAACAGAGCTCTCCTTCTGCTTCATTTTTATCATGTTTAAGCTGCTTTCCTCTAACACACCCTGATGTTCTGCCTCACCTCTGGCCTAGAGAAGGGAATTGGCCATATGTGAAATGAGACCTCTGAAACCATGAGACTTAAATAAACTTTTCCCCTTCTATATTGTTATTGTCAAGTCTCTTGGTCACACACACACACACACACAAAAAGTAAAAAAATAAAAAAATAACCAACTGAGTAAAACACCAAGATGGAAGTCCATTTCTATTTCACATGAACATCCAATTGTAAGAAGTCTAGGACTAGTAGGACAATCTCACAATCATCTTTAATCAGGGTATTTCCAGCTGTTCACCACCCTAAGTGTGGCTTTCATTCTATTATAGTCTAAAAGTTCTGGCCATGGCATGCCAGCAACAGGATGGAGGAAGGCAAAAGAAGAGAGAAAAGGCTTTACCAATTGTCTTTTAGGAAAACTTCCCCAAGTCTGCAAAACAATACGTTCATTGATGACATGATATGGTATGCAATAATAAAGGCTGCTGTGATGTCTATATCATAAAATCTAGAAACTTGTGAAATGTCACATTTTATGTTAAGTTTTTTTTTTGGGGGGGCAGGGTGGTTTCAGAAGGTACCATTAATTAGTGACTGAAACACAAACATATTTTCTTACATATATGGAAGTTAGGTTTAACATTAAAATTCTGGCTAATAGAACTTTGGTGAAGGTTGTTACTGGCTTGTAGATGGCAACCTTATTATTGTGTACACATAGAGCAGGATAGTGGGGATTCCCTATTGTCAGTTTTTGTAAGAATGCTAATGTCATCAGATCAGAACCCCATTCTTATGACCTAATTTAATCTTTATTACTCCTTTTTTTTTTTTAAGCAGCAAAGAGGTGATTATTGCAAGCTAGCTCAGTCCTCGTGCACACAGCAACTGGTGACGCTGAGAGGCCCCAAGCCCAGGGTTTGCAGCAATTTTATATACTCTTTGGGGAAGGCAGGGACTTCACATACATCATAGCATCTCTTAGCAAATCATCACACACCACGCGAAAATAATAAAACAACTCTAAAACATGATTAGCAAATGCACTGGCAGGAACAAGTTGGGTAAGTGTGATTGGCTAGTACAAGAGGGGGATTCTTTTGAACAGATTGGTTTAAGCCACAAGGGGAGTATGTGCTGAACTACATGGTTTCCCAACATGTTGTCAACCACCATGAACTACTGGGAGGGTGATCTAGCATCCAAGGTATTTTCCCTATCTCATGCTGATTGGTGGTTGCTAGGTGGTTGCTATGGGTCCCCACCTACCCTGACTGAGTCAGGGATGCTTAGCGCCGAAGATTTCTCCTCTCCTATTATTTGTAGATAAACAACTAAGCAGGGTGGGTATGTGCCTAGGAGTGCTCTGTGTGTCTTTCCAAGGACAAGGGTCATGCCCCCTTCCTTGAAGAGGCTTTGCTCTGAGGTAGAGACTGGTTTCTCATTCCCCCCTTTGTCTGAAAACTTGGGAACCAATCATGGTTCCCTCAGCTGGGGGTCTATTTGGGCTCTACATCCTGGTAGAGTAAACAGTAACCCTTAGGGGACAGTCTTCAACTTCCCAGATTCACTCAAAATTGGCCTCCAAGATCCAACCTGACTTGATTTACCTACTACACTGTCTATCTATTTCTGGCTTCATTCCTCCTCTAATTTTAGGAACTCCTTATTGCTGTAAGGAGAAGGAGCGATGGCTCATTCTGGCTGCTTCAGAGCTGAGAGGGGGCATTGAATGTGAGGGGGCTCGACAAGGACAACATAGGGGATGACGTCAAGGATGACTTGGCGGACATGAGTTCCCTTTTAGAAGTCAGTTCAGTTTGAAGTCTGGTTGGGGAGGAACAGGTTGTAAAGTCATCTGGGGATGAGTGCTTCTATGAGAGAAACAAAAACCATGAGTACTAAATAAATGTTGCAGCAGCTGGAACATGTCACTGTATAATAAACGTTTCCTCACCAGGATTTAACATCCCCAGTTATCAGGACTGTAAACATAACATTTAACTTTTAGTGTTACAGATGTCCTTTCCCATAGGATACATTTGTGTCCAAAAGTTGGTTTTTGTCAAGATTACTAGGATCTCAAACAGGGGATATAATGTATAACTCTGCCAAAGTTCAAGGTAGCTATTACACGAACTAAATATGTTTTTACTCTTATTAATTTTATTTTGTAGTTTTCTTATAAATGGTCTAAAGATTGTCTGTTAATGTTTTGCAGAAGTACTGCTTTAAGAATACACAACCTGGGTTAATTTAGGATAATGAGTTATCAACTACAGGATAGAGAGATAGACATTAAAGCCCAGTACTCTTAATATAAGGCTGTTGAAATTTATTTGCTGGATGTTTAAGATTAAGAATTAAAATTAAAGTTAAATTAAAAGGACCAAGAAAACCAATATTTGGCTCTTGCCCTCTAAGTCAGTCTGAATCCAGGAAACAGGGGACTTCTCTAAAGAGCTTTGCAACTCTGGGCCACATAACCTCCCCATCAGGGAGATTAATGAGACCATTGGAGAACAGAAAGCCAATCAGTGCATTTGCTATGAAGAGGAGGGTCATCGGAGAAGGGAGACATCCCTGATGCTTCCAAGGGAAGCCACACGGTCAAGCAAGACCTGGACCCATCCTAGCGCAAATGGCACTAGCCGAACTGAGAAGCTTCTTCAAAGTTCCCCCAGGATTCCCATGGAAACTCAGCTAACTATTAACAATAGATAGAAATGAAAGTCAGTTTGACTGCTTCATCTTAGCAAAGACAGTTAAAACCAAAACACAGTTATTTCTGGGCATTTTAAATAATAATAATAGTTAAATGTGACTTAAGGTATACACCTTGTGTTAGCCCACAAGAATAAGTAAGACTGGAGGCTATAAAAGAGATTCTTAGGAAGGAATGCCTGATAAATATCAAAAGAAACTATCAAGAGGAACTGCCAGGGTAATTTTAGTTTAAGGCCTACAGATATTCCTAACCTACACAGGTAGGCTTGGTGTTTGCTAGTATGATTATGCAGCCCTAAGTAACAGAATTAAAGGTTTCTCTATTAGACACAGAGGTCATACTAGTAAAAGGATTTTGCAAGATCAGATGACATAAAATTATTAAACTGTATCTTAATTACTTCTTTAGATAACTGATCTCCAAATATATCTACACTGGAAGTTGGGGCTTAATATATGAAATGCATGGGAATACAAATATTCAAGCCCTAGCACCTTGTATGGCACAAAGAACTTTGAGAGTGTGATTAATGACCTATGAAGTTTTTAAATGAAATATATGAAATATAAATTAAAATCTCTCCCTAAAACACCTGTGGTCCTTGAGATGGGTTAATTATTGGGATGGGTCAAATCTAATAACAGAAGTCCTTATAAAAGGGAAAGAGGTCATTTAAAAAGAAGTAGAAAATGGGATAATAGAAATGAAAAGTAGAGTGATATGAAGTAGGGATCATAAGACACAGAAGGCAGGCAACTTCCAGAAGCTAAATAGGCAAGAAAACAGAGTTCTCTCCTGGAGCCTCTGGAAGGACAGCCTTCTCAACATCTTGATTCAATAGCAGAAAGAGTGAAGAACTCTGACAACATTATGATGAATAGTTGCTATACTGGTAAGCATTATTTATCTCCTTTTATAAAAGAGAGAAAAACAATCTGTTTTGTGTAAATCAATACCAATCAGGGTAATAATTCCCAGTCCTAATCAATGCACTCCCATTTCTTTTGTATTTCTAACAGAACTATTCATTTTTATTTTCAGTTATTTTTAGATACATATCCATGACATGTATAACAGAGTTCTGTCTTTAAAATATAACATTGGTGCAATTATTTAAAGATGTATGTGTTGTGAAGTATTTTAACTAAGAGAAATAGAAGATACTTGTTAAATGCATGATGGCCATATGCATTTCATGAGCAACTGACACCAAACACAGGTCTCCTAGCCAATGAAAAAGGACTCTTCTTTGTGTAGACAGCATATTCAACATTGAATATTTTTGTACAGTAAAATGTAGCCATGTATAAATACACCAGAGTTACAGGAGGCACAGCAAATAAAAAATATACAAGTACATTTAGGTCATTATCTTTAACTGATATATTTGTACAAACTATACCTAATTTAATTGTTGCTTTATCATTATAGAGTTATGAGTTACATTTAAAAAGATAGTAGCTAGTGGAGTAGAGGTTTAGTAGAAGTTCTCAAATTTTTTGGTCACCAGACTCCTCTATTTTCTCAAAAGTTGAAAGGCTACAAAACATTGTGTGTTTTATTATTTCAATATGAATCATATTGGAAATTTAAAATATAAAATGTTTTAAATATTTATTAATTTATTTTAAATAACAATAATAAATGCATTCGATATTCACATAAATTGCATCTTTATAAAATAACAACATTTCAAAAACAATGAGAAGAGTGGTGGGATTATTCTACATTTTTCAGAATCTATTTAGTGTCTAGCTTAATAAATGACAGATATTTTCATATCTGTATATGTGCTCAATCTCTTATATCACATATCATGTAGTCTCTAGAAAAACTTCATGATATGCTCATGAGAAAATGAGAATGGCAATTATCAAGAATACAAGTAATAATAAATGTTAGTGAGTATGTAGGGGAAAAGATTCACTCATACATTGCTGATGGGACTACCAATTGTTGCAACCACTCTGGAAAGCAGTATGGATATTACTTAGAGAACTTGGAATGAAACCACCATTTGAGCCAGTTATCCCACTCCTTGGCCAGTTATCCCACTCCACCCAAAGGACTTAAAATCAGCATACTACAGTGCCTCAGCCACATCAATATTTATAGTAGCTCCATTCACAATAGCTAAGGAACCAGCCTAAGTTCCCTTCAACAGATGAATGGATAAAGAAAATGTGGTACATACACACAATGAAATATTACTTAGCCATAAAGAATAAAACTATGACATTTATTTGTAAACGGATGGTACCGGAGATTTTCAGTACCAAAATGCTAAGTGAAATGAGCCCATTTCAAAAAACCCAAGGCCACATGTTCTCCGTGATACATGGATGCTAACATATAATAAGTGTGGGGGAGGGAAGAATAGAAGTTTATTGTATTAGACAAAGGGGAATGAAGACAAGGAAGGTAGGATGGGAATAGGAAAGACAGTAGAATGAATCAGACTTAATTTTCCTTTGTTTCTGTATGGATACACAAGCAGTGAAACTTCACATCATGTACAACCACCAGAATGGGATCCTAATTAGTGTAAGTTATATTCCATGTATGTAAAATATGTCAAAATATACTCTACTGTCATGTACCTCTAAAAAGAACCAACTTTTTTAAAAAGAAAGTATGATTTTGGAAAAGGAAGAGAAAAATATTCACTTTCTAATGCATACTTTGAAAATAGAGCAGAATCAACTGAAAATAATTTTATTCATAGGTTACCAATTAGAAAAGCTGATATACTTTTTCATTAAAAAACTAGCCTGAAATTTTAATTCAAAATATTTTAAATTCTCAACAAAGATCAAAATCATTTGTAGTAATACTATATATACAGACACTATGTCAATCATACTAGACATCATAGTGAAATCCAAAGAATAAATCAGTGAATGGAAGTACATATATATCGTTATTCTTATTTAGATGATCCAATTTGTCATTATTATTACATGAAGTTTTTAAACATAATGCCACTAAAATTCAAATATTTATTATACTAATTGAATTTAAATTTTATTTGAAGGTATAGAGTACAAGAGTAGCCAATAATAATGAAGTGACTAGCCTTATCAAAAATTAACATCATAAAACTAGAATATTAAAATGATGCTGTTTTCAACTAAATATAAGAATATCTTAAGTGATAAAGGTATTATTTAAAATACATGGAAGAACAAGTGATGTTGGCATAATGTAATTACTGTATACAAAAATATACAGTTTTATCTTTAGCACAATCCAAAATTAAAATAACTTTCAAATAGAATAAGGATTTAAAATTAAAAATAAAAACAGAAAAGTGTTAGAATAAAAGACTTCATCTTTTACTAATCCTAAGGTTGGGAAGGACTTTTAAAATCATTATGTAAAATAAAGAAACCAACATACTCAGTGACTTGATCTTATTAAAATAAAATTAAAATTTTCTGAATAGCAAAAGACACCTACGATGAAGACAAATTTAGCTGAAATTATCCTTTCCAAATTAAGTGGAATAAAACCCTACATAGCAACTCCACATTAATAGACCAATGAAAAAAAGTTTATAAATGAATGAAGAAACAGACAAAGACTAATCACAAAGGAAGAAATAAAAATGAGCAATACAAAAAAAATACCTTCACTAGTGTTAAGTATGCTATGAGTTTAATCTTCATGCTCCTGGTAAAAATCATTTGGTTTGTTAGTTTAGTCATTTCCAAAGGAAGTATATAATCAAATATATTTAAGTTTTAGAAATACTTATTTAAATCTTAGAACTATTTAAAAATTGAACTGTGAAAAAAGAGGGAAAAGAAAATGACCCCTGAGATTTTAAATGGACAATTAATTGTTGGGTAATAGTGGAAGTAAACAATATAGTAATAGGAAAGGGTTTATTAGAAAAAGAGCCTATAACAAATTTAGTTCATTTCTATTGATGGATAAGGGGAATAAAAATGAGAAATATCTGGAAATATGTAATAAGTGTATGGTTTCAGAAGTATAGAATGAAGACCATCAGAATGCCAGAAAATCTGTCTTTAAATAAGAAAGAGTGAGGTTAGGGTATGAAGTCTGGAAAATGAGGTAAATGAGAATAAAAACGTATTTATGTGAGCCATTTGTTTACTTGATATAAAATTAGCCATCCCCTTCCAGTTAGTTGCACCAAAAAAGAGAAAAACACTGAGTACTGACGGGAACTAAGTTAAAGAGGATCAGGTAGGTTTCTACCCTCTCCATGCTGAATTCAGGCAAGAATATTGTTACAGTTCATGGACACAGTGCCTTTACACACAGAACAAATGATTACTTTCAAGTTGTATGCTTATCAAAGGTCTAGGACTACTCTGCCAGTGTTTCCTAACACGTTCCAGAAGACCAAGGAATGCAGATATGTAAGTGTTCTGTGTGAAACATAGCTCAAAATCAGTTATGAAATATCAATAATATTTTCAAGGAGAGAACACTCCTGTGTATAAAGCATGCAAAAAAATCAAGTAGCATGCTCTGAAATAATGAGCTTCTATTTTACAGGGAGGGGCATAAGAAACTTAATATGAACTTTACAATTTCACAGAGTATACTATCAACTGGAGTAAAGTAATACCATTGCCACTGAGTACCAATGTGAAAAAGGGTTTTAGTGAAATATATTTGCCTTTTGAACTTGTGTTATTAATGAAAGGATAACTTTTAAGAGATTTAAGGATTTATGAACATTCCTGTGCTATACATCTAAAATACAAGTTCTTATTTATTTGAAATTAAAGTATTGGTATTCTGGACATTTTGCAGTCACTTTTTATGATGGTAATGTAATGGAAATATTTGTAATCTCCCTCTACTCAGGAATAAGTCCATGTATGAAGGACTTTATCACAAACACACTAGAAATTTAAAAATTAGCTGGGTGTGGTGGCCCATGCCTATAATACCCATGGTTCAGGAGGCTGACGCAGGAGGATCACAAGTTCTAAGCCAGCCTCAGCAATTTAGCGAGGCCTAAGCAACTTATCAAGATCCTGTCTCAAAATAAAAAATAAAAAGGGTTGTTAATATGGCTCATTGGTTAAGTACCCTGGGTTCAATCCCCGGTACCAAAAAAAAAAAAAGGAAAGTATAAAAAAAATTTACTCTAGTTAATTCCTCTATAATGTTGAGTCTTCATTTCTACCATTACCTAAAGTCCAAATCAAAACGAAGTCCTAAAGAGAGACAAGCACAAACTTTGGTGTCAAAGACTTGTAGTCAAAAGCAAGCTATATCACTTAACTGTGACTTTTTAAAAGTCAATTGACATTGCTGAGCTTTAGTTTCTTTATTCATAAGATTAGATAAGAATATATCACATTGTTGTGGATAATAAACTGCACACCACATGCACAAGACCTTTTAGCACAGTTCCTTGTACATAGTAGGCATTCAACTAGTGTAAGTAAATTTCTAACTATTTCCATTTAACCTCAAAGCAAGTTGTGATTTATTATAAAACATTAAATGAATATACTATACTTTAATAACCTAAACATTTCTTTTTTGCTTTCATCTGAGTTTTATGTCACTATTATTATTTCAATAATTAAATAGATTAATATATTAAAGCACATATTATTAAATAATGATGATGTTATTAATGTAGTATATTATAATGTAGTAATTAATTATATGAATTTTCTCATAGTATAAATAATAATATTAACAATATAATGGAAGATATTTAAGATTCAAGAAATTTTTACTAATGCTTCATAATTTAGGACTCTACTATCATAAGGAAAAATATCTCAAAATAATAAACTAACTATACTTACATGTTTCCAATGGGTAAATTCTTCTTTTATATTAGTTTCATCCTTGAAAATGATATCCTTTGGAAACCCGTCCTCAGATCCTTTGGTTATGTAAACCCATTTTGCCTCATAGTCTCTAAAAATTTTTTCCCTGTGTCTTTTACACAAGAAGAAAGGACTTATTATAAAGGAAGGAAAAAAATCCATTAGGTTTTTGCCAGAAAAAAGGTAAAAATTACTCATAAATTTACTACATCTTAGATAGTATGCTGATAAATTCAATGAAATATTTGTTTTTCCTTAATACTATATCATTCTATGTAGGGACTGAGGATGTGTTTGTCAATATTCATCAAGGGATGAATGTGTATGAGAAATTTCTGCTACTATGAATGTACAAATGATTTTGTACTTATATAAGTCTATGATTTTTAAAATATAATGGCAGGAAGAACACAACTAAACTATCAATAGGAATATAAGACACTAAGTGTGAAGTTGGATTTTTCTTCTCCAGTAAAGAAGTGCTGTAAGTACTTACTACATCACAAAAATTATATTTGTACTACATTATACATACTAGTACTCTTGATCAGTACTAGCCACCACAATGTAATTCTAAATTTACTGTTGTACAGCCTAAAAAACAATAAAAATAAATAAGTGAGGTTAATTTTGATACTATACTTTACCACAATGTGTCCAAAATATTACCCAATGAATAAAATTTACAAACTAAAACCATACTTAATGGTAAAAACTGAATGTTTTACCCTCTAAGATCAAAAACAAAGGAGGGATATTCCCTCTCATCACAATGAATATTTCACTAGAACTAGTGCCTAGTCAAGTAAGGCAACAGAAAGAAACACACAGAATGACTCATCTTTGAATACAGGTGCAAAATTTTTGAATATTAGAAAAAAGAATCCATGAAAGTAAGCAAAGTATAAGAACACTGTGCTCGTGCGTTTCATAACTCATTGTATCAACAAATTGATGGAGAAAAAAATGTAAGGTTATATAAATAGATGCAGAAAAAGCATTAGACAAAATTTTTTTCAGGAATCTTTATTTAACAGTCTTTGTAAGAAAGGATCAACTTAAACCACACCCATACCATAGAAACAGCTTACCAAATATCAATAACATCCACTCAATGTGACAAAACAGCAAAGTTATGTAAATTCAAATGATGAACCAGGTAAATTTATTGTTACCATTATTCCTTTTTAAAATTAATTTACCATTATTCCTTAATAGCAGAAGTACAACAAAAATTATCTAAGAGAAGCAAGTCCTACTTCTCATATGTCTTAAGTGGGCACCATTTCTTAATTCAAACTACTTTCATTGGTGACCCAGAAAATAGGGTAAGATGTATTAAGAGAGTAAAATTTTTAATGATTTAAAGAAAACAGAAGTTTACTTCTCTCATGAACTGTATAGGTTTATGGGGTAGCCCGGTCTCATGAACTCATTCAATCTCATAAACTCATTCAAGGACACTGTCATTGGTATTCCAGCTCAATACAAAGGGAACACATAAAAACAAGTGAAACATAATAACCATTTAAGCAAGTAAAGCAGAAATTGTACTCTTTACCCCTGCTCACTTGCAAAAGTAACAAAAATGTAATCAGATAAACACATGTAACACTAGAGAAACTTTTAAGATAATATCTACAGTTCATTCAACTGACAAAAGGAAAGAAAATAATGGATTTTCAAGCAAAAAATAGTATCCTGCAAATGTCCTATAAGTACTGGGTACTAACTGATTGTGCCACTGGAGCTCCAGTATCCTGCAAGTGTCCAAAATGTACTTTGTAAAGAAAACTAATAAGTAGAGACAGATCATGAAGAAATAAAACATTAAATATATATTAAGTGAATTACTTTTTACATAGGCTAATCTGAGATAATATTGCTAAGAAGAGACAATAGCATCTCAGGGAAACATTCTATCTAGAGCAAACATCTAGTGCAAAAGTCCGGGAAGGAGTATCCTTGGTGAGGCAAGACTGCACATGCATGTTTGAAGAACAGAAGGAAAGTCATTGAGATGGGAAATCATTGCAGAACTTTAAATAGAAAAGTGGCTTTGAAAAAGATCACAATGGGAAAAGGAGTTCTGGAATGGAGATATAAATAATTCTGTGGAAACTGTCCTTGATGAAACAACCATAACCAGTGCAAATTATTATTTTTTTAATTTAAAGATGTCTGGAAATTCTCCAAAGAAAGTGCTGCAAAAGGAATAAATATTTATTCAAGAAAATCTATTCCCATTAACTTAATATTTTCATTTTCTTAATATTTTCAAAAAATATATCGAGTCTCATAACAATGAGAATCTGTACCATTTAAACCACAACTTGCTCTCTATTCTTCCCTTCTTTCTTTTCATCCCAGTTCAGCATAACAGAAGTTCTATTGTGAATAGGTACATGCTGGAACACAGAATCCCTCTTCCCTCAGGAAGCTCAAGTATCTCACCTAAAAGAGAAAGGCACCACATTTATCACATCTTTGCCCTAGTTCCATATTTCAGAGGTATTATCCCAGGCAAGAATGGCTGATGTCTGAAACTTTCTTTCCCCACTTCAGTTCCCACTCAGGACAAAAGCTCTAACCTAGGTGCAATACCTACAGAACACAGAAACTGGAAATCCATATGCAACAAAATGAAATTGAATCCCTATCTCTCACCATGCACAAAAGTTAACTCAAAATGGATCAAGGATCTAGGGATTAAACCAGAGACTCTGCATCTAATAAAAGAAAAAGTAGGCCCTAATCTCCATCACATGGGGCTAGGCACCAACTTCCTTAATAAGATACCTATAGCACAAGAATTAAAATCAAGAATCAACACATGGGATGGATTCAAACTAAAAAGTTTTTTCTCAGCAAAAGAAATAATATGTGAGGTGAATAGGGAGCCTATATCCTGGGAATAAATTTTTACCCCTCACACATCAGATAGAGCTCTAATCTCTAGGGTATATAAAGAGCTCAACAAGATAAGCACCACAAAAACAAATAATCCAATCAATAAATGGGCCAAGGACCTGAGCAGACACTTCTCAGAAGAGGATATAGAATCAATCAACAAATATACAAAAAAATGCTCATCATCTCTAGCAATCAGAGAAATGCAAATTAAAACTACTCTAAGATATCATCTCACTCCACTAAGAGTGGCAGCCATTATGAAGACAAACAAAAACAAGTGCTGGTGAGGATGTGGGGAAAAAGGTACACTCATACACTGCTGGTGGGACTGCAAATTGGTGCAGCCAATTTGAAAGCAGTATGGAAATTCCTTGGAAAACTGGGAATGGAACCACCATTTGACCCACCTATTCCTCTTCTCCAAATATACCCAAAGGACCTAAAAACAGCATATTACAGGGACACAGCCACATCAATGTTTAAAGCAGCACAATTCACAATAGCTAAACTGTGGAGCCAACCTAGATGTCCTTCAATGGATGAATGCACAAAAAAAAATGTGGCATATATACACAATGGAATATTAGCAATAAAAAAGAATAAGATCATGGCATTTGCAGGGAAATGGATGGCATTAGAGAAAATTATGCTAAGTGAACTTAGTCAATCCCAAAAAAACAAATGCTGAATGTCTTCTCTGATATAAGGGGTGGTGACTCAAAATGGGGTTGGGAGGGAGAGCAAGGGAGGAAGATTACCTCTAGATAGGGAATAGGGGTGGGAGGGAAAGGGAGGGAGAAGGGGAATAGCATGCACGGTGAAAGGAGACCCTCATCATTATACAAAATACATGTATGAAGATGTGAATTTGGTGTCAACATACCTTATATATAATCAGAGATATGATAAATTATTGTATAATGGTGTATTAATAATTGTAATGCAAATAAATAAATAAATAAATTTAAAAGAAAAAAAAAAAGAATTCAGAAACTTTGATTGCTCTTACCACAACTCACTTGTGGGGTGGAGAGTCATGTGGAATTGTCACAGTTCAGCACTTTGCTTATGAAAGAAAGGTGTTACTGAGAGAACTATGCCACTGACCCTCCCCCTGCTCTACACAAGTGGCACAAGGGTTCTACTCAGGAATGAATACAGCATATCTGGAGCCACTCTGACCTTACAAAGAGAACTGATTTTATGGAACAGAGTATCAGGGGAAGTTCAAGCCTAAGAGCAATATTAAAACAATGAAATTGTGCAATTAAGAGGAGGCTGGTGGCTCTATTAGAAGAGAAAGGAAACAGTTGACTAGTTTGAAGTTTACCAAAAAGAATCAGGTAAAGAGATAGCTAAGAAGAGCACTTCCAGGGTCAGAACAAACTGCAAAGACTGGCTTCAAAGTTACTTAGTAATGGGGCCCAATTTAGAATGTACCAAACTATAGAGCAATTTATGTCCCACAACAATGTCAGAAACAATTGTGCAATAGAGTGGCAATTAGTGGAGGCTTACTCTGGGTATGGTAACAGAGGAGTACAGAGAATTTAACAGAGAAATCAGGGAAAAAAAAAAGACAAAGAAGGCCCTGCTAATCCCTGGAGTAAATGCACATGGCCAAACATGAACCCTCTAGTGAGCACTCTCAGAAGCTGCACAGTTCGGGAAATATACATTTCACTAAAATAAATGAGCCAAATCATTAAATTAATAAATAAATGAGCAACAAAAATCCTGGGTGGAGGTGCAGTATACTGGTTTGTTTAATTTATAATCTAAAATGTTCAGTTTTCAACCAAAAGTTATGAGACAGGCAAAGAAACAAAAAATGTAAATATAGACAAGACTAGGCAACCAAAACTGCCTATGAAAGAATCCAGATGACAAACTTAACAAAGACTGCAAAGCAGATATTATGTTTTAAGAAAATGAAGCTTTAAGTTGTGGTGACAAAGCCTTTTTCGGATACAGACTATCATTAAAAACAAATATTAAAATAAGAGTCAAACAGAAATTCTACAACTGAAAACAAAAACAAAAACAAATGAAAATCCTAACTAAAGTAGTTCAATAGTAGATATAAATTGGAAGAAGAAAGTATTGGAAAACTTGAAAAGGCTGATGGAGATTATGAAATTTAAAAGAACAAAAAAAACCATTAAGACATATGAACCAACCCACAAACAGTTGTTGGACACTCTTAAGTTCACCAACAAGAGCAATGGGAAGACAGAGGACAGAAATGATGGAAAAAGGTAGAGAAAATATAAGAAGAAATAATGATAAAATTTATGAAACTTGATGAAAAAATATTTATGTGCATATCCAAGAAACCAATGAACTCAGGATTTTTTTAAAGTCACATTCAACACATCATAATAAAACTATTGGGCTGGGGATGTGGCTCAAGCCGTAGCGCGCTCGCCTGGCATGCGTGCGGCCCGGGTTCAATCCTCAGCACCACATACAAAGATGTTGTGTCTGCCGAAAACTAAAAAAAAAATAAATATTAAAAAAATTCTCTCTCTCTCTCTCTCTTAAAAAAAGAAACATATTTCTTAAAAAAATAAAAATAAAAATAAATAAATAAAACTATTGAAATATGAAGAGAAACAAAAAACATTGAAAACAGCAAAGGAAAAATTACTAGTCATATACATAGGAGTTGCCATGAGATTACTGACTTTTGATAAGGCACAAACAGTCCAGGAGACAATAATATGACATAGTGAAAGGGCTGCATGGAAAAAAATCAAAGCCCAAACCAACAAGAACAACCTCAACCAGAATCTTCAATCTGGTAAAACTCTTTAAAAACTGAACACAAAATAAAAATTTTTCCAAATCAATAAATACTGAGAAATTCACTTCTATCAGAGAAGCCTTATAAGAAATGTTAAAGGACGTTCTTTTAAAAGCTGAAAGAAATCACATTGGACATTAATTTGAATTGATGTGAAAATACTTGGTAAACATAATTATATAATTTCTAAATACTATAAATTCATATTTACTTTCTTCTATTAATTTAAAAAATTATATACTTGTATCTCTAATATCATATAAATATATTTGACAGTAACAGTATGAGAGACAGGTGATGGCAAAGCTAACTCAAATTTATAGAAATAAATGAAAAAAAACCTAGAATGATAAATAGGATCATGAACATAACAAATTCTATGAGTATATATATTTTATTTTCGCTCTTCAAAAGGACATAAAATTTTATAAAGTGATAGTCATAATAATGAACTATTGAGTTTAAAACATATATAAATGTAATATATAACATTAACATATTAATGTTATAATATTAGTAGTACAAAACAGGGCAAAGAAATAATGCAAGTCTGAAAAAGGAAATGTCACAACAGACACTACAGAAATAGAAGGCTTTTCTTGGTTGGTAGACTTGTGATGGCGTCTTCTATTTCGCCATTTGAAATTGATCTGTTTAAATTGTGTATATCATCCTGATTCAATTTGGGTAAATTAAATGACTCTAGAAATTTGATGGTGCCTTTGATATTTTCTATTTTATGTAGTACAAGTCTGTATTTCTGTAGGTCTATTGGGACATTTCCTTTTTCATCATGTATTTAGTGATTTGAGTTTACTCTCTCCTTCTCTTCGTTAGCATAGCTAAGGGTCTGTCAATTTTATTTATTTTTTCAAAGAACCAGCTTTTTGTTCTGTCAATTTTTTACTTGTTTATTTAATTTCAATTTTCTTTTTAAAAGACAATGATTTGCATAATAATTTATTTTTATAATGGCTGATAGAAAGTAAAGCCAAACCATAAAAATAGGTCCAAACCATTCCCCAGTCTGTAAATGTTAAAATTTAATTTTACTTTTAGTGAAATTATTTATTCACTTGCTTTTCTATTCATTGTTCCAACATTCTTTCATTCAAATAACATTGTATTAGACTCTGGGGATATGTTGATTAAAAATCTAAGGTTAGTGGTCTTAACATTGGATGAACTTCTCATGGATGTTTTTTTTTTTTTTATTAATATGAATTATTTTAAAAAATAAAGTTTTAAGGAAATAAATTATTTTATATCAAAATATTTTCTTTTTAAAATATATTTATTTTTTAGTTGTAGTTAGACACATGCCTTTATTTATTTCTTTTTACGTGGTGCTGAGGATTGAATCCAGGGCCTCACACATGCTAGGCATGCGCTCTACCACTGAACCATGACCCCAGCCCTCAAATATTTTCTTTATATTTTCATCTCATTTTATTGAGGCTGCTCAAGCAATATTATAAATTGGCTTTTTAATATACTACTGGCCAAAGAATCCGAGTTTTCTGGTTGCCTTGACAATTAAAATTCTATTTATAAAATTGTACATACCTCATGAATTTGAAAAAAATGGATAGTTGTACAAGTTTGTTCTGTCTTTGACAAATATAGAAACAAATGAAAAATATCTTTTAATATTCTTTCTGAACAACGTAAGTCATCCTAGAGATCACAAGACCAAATAAATGAGAGTGAGAAAAGGGAGTCTTGGATCTTCCATGGAATTATTTAGATTGCTTCTAATATTCCAAGAATATAGGCTGTAAAAGAAAAAAAATGTAAAAGCTATGGCACATATCAGAGATTAACTTGGGGATAATAAACTCAATGAATTTGTAAACTTTTATTTGAATGCACATGTACAGGTTATATAAAAATAATATCTATAGATTTTATTATTTTTATTCTAATTTGTTATATGTGACAGCAGAATGCATTACAATTCATAATATGCAAACGGAACACACTTTTTAATATCTCTGATTGTACACAAATAAGAGTCACACCATTTGTGTCTTCATACATGTACTTAGGGTAATTATGTCCATCTCATTCCACCATCTTTCCTACCCCATGCCCCCTTTCTTTCACTCCTCTCCTTTACTCTAGAGTTGCTCTAATCTTCCCATGCTCCTCCCAACCCCATTATGAATTAGCATCCTTAAATCAGAGAAAACATTCATCATTTGGTTTTGGGGATTGGATAACTTCACTTAGCTTTATATTCTCCAACTCCATCCATTTTCCCACAAATGCCATGATTTTGTTCTCTTTTAATGCTGAATAGTATTCCATTGTTTATATGCAATATACAAACCCTTAGCCATGCTAATGAAGAGAAGAAGAGAGAATACTCAAATTACTAACACATATGACAAAAAATGAAATATCACAACAATCACTACAGAAATACAGAAGATAATTAGAAATTATTTTTGAAAACTTGTACTCCAATAAAATAAAAAATATCAAAGGCATTGACAAATTTCTATAGTCATATGAATTGCCCAAATTGTATCAGGATAATATATATATACAATTTAAAGAGATAAATTTCAAGTGATGAAATAGAAGATGTCATCAGAAGCCTAAGAAAATCCCAGGACTGGAAGGATATACAGCTGACCTTTGAAGAAAAAGTAATACCAATATTCCTCAAATTATTTCATGAAATAGAAAAAAAGGGAGAACTTCTAAACTCTAGGCCAGTATCACTCTTATTCCAAAACCAGGCAAAGACACATCAAAAAAAGAAAACTTCAGACCAATATCTCTAATGAATATAAGTGCAAAACTACTTAATAAAATCTGGCAAATCAAATACAAAAACATACAGTGGTTCAGAAGTAGAGCGCTCACCTATCAAGTACCAGGCCCTGGGTTCAATCCTCAGCACCACATAAAAATAAATAAAACAGGGCTAGGGTTTTGGCTCAGCAATAGAGTGCTCGCCTAGCACATGAGAGGCCCTGGGTTTGAACATCAGCACCACATAAAAAAATAAATAAATAAAATAAAGGCATTATATCCATCCATAACTAAAAAACTACATATCAAAAAGTTAGTACACCACGATCAGGTGGGATTCATCCCAGGGATGCAGGCTTGGTTCAACATACAGAAATCAATAAATGTAATTCATCACATCTAGACTTAAAGAAACATATGATCGTGTCACTAAATGCAGAAAAATCTTTTGACAAAATATAGCACCCCTTCATGTTCAAAACACTATAAAAAACAGGGGATAACAGGAACATAACTCAATATTGTAAAAACTATCTATGCTAAGCCCCAGCCAACGTCATTCTAAATGGAGACAAATTGAAAGCATTCCCTCTAAAACCTGGAACAGGACAGGGATGCCCTCTTTCACCACTTCTATTTAATATACTTCTTCAAACACTAGCCAGAGCAATTAAACAGACAAAAAAAGAAATTAATGGGATATGGACAGGAAAAGAAGAACTCAGATTATTACTATTTGCCAATGACATGATTCTATACCTAGAAGACCCAAAAAATTTCACCAGAAAACTTCTAGAGCTAGTAAAAAAATTAAGCAAAGTAGCATAATATAAAATCAACACCCCTAAATTAAAAGCATTTCTATATATCAGTGACAAATCTTCTGAAAGGGAAACGAAACCTTCCCCATTTACAATAGCCTCAAAACAAACAAACAAACAAACAAACAAAAACCTTGGGAATCAACGAAAGAGGTGAAAAACCTCTACAGTGAAAACCACAGAATACTAAAGAAAGAAATTTCCTTAGATTATGGAAAGACCTCTCTTGTTCTTGGATAGGCAGAATTAGTATCGTCAAAATAATCATACTACCAAAAGCACTATGCAGATTTAATGCAATTTCTATTGAAATCCCAATGACATTCCTCATAGAAATAGAAAAAGCAGTCATGAAATTCATCTGGAAAAATAAGAGACCCAGCATAGCCAAAGCAAATGCTTAGCAAGAAGAGTGAAGTAAGTGGCATCAATATACCAGATCTTAAACCGTACTACGGAGCAATAGCAACAAAAACAGCATGGGATTGGCACCAAAATAGATTTTATTATTCTTAAAGGAATATGTGACCACCTTAAAAAAATTAAACTTTGGAACAGATATTAAAATAAAAAGAATGATAATAAACTCAAGAAACTGTATAACTTGAAACAATAAAACAGATGAATTCTCCAAGATAGGAATTTGTTTCACTGTAGGTAGCACTCAATATTAGAGAAATTTGGAAGTACAGAGATAACAAAAAAAAAAAACAAAACACCCACATAACACTGCCCTTTACCTGGAGCTCTTACCCTTGCTTCACTGAAATTAAATAAGGTTTCATTCAGTCTGTTATTACTCTGGAAAAGTGATACTATATATTAAAGTATACTATCATAGCTTGAAATTTGAGACTAGAAAGACATATAAATGAGATTATAATGGATCAGAAACAGTCCTCTAAAATAAAGACATAAACTAGTCAACAAGGGCCAGGTAATAAGTCTTCTCTGACCAATTAAATGTCACAATAAATTATTGATTTAACTATTATTTATAATTGAATACACAGATATTATTAATAATATTGAATATTTTTAAAAGCTTGCAATCTCAAGTTCATAGTTAATTATCTAAGTTCAATGGAAAACTACTGGGAGGTGAGCATAAAAATTCAAAGGAAGTACTGATCATGGTAAGTTTTCAGTGAGAAAGAACATACATTCAGCATACTTTCAAAATATCTACAAAATATTAGCTGCAAAGAGCATTAAAATTTGGATAGTAATGAAAATTTGAAGTCACTGTGTAAGTATTAAGATTTTATGATAATATGTAATGTTCCGTTAATAAATAATAAACTTCATATACATGGAAAACAAAAGAACTATAATTCAAATAGTTATTATTTTAAGGGAATATAGTTGCCCTATTATAGACTTAGACAGTAGCTCTATTTGTCCATAAAAAATTATTAGTTTTCATACTTTCAGTACTTTTCTACTGTAAAATGAAGAAAAGCAAAATAATGAAAAAATTAAAATTACAATCAGCAAAATAAAAATTATCATCTTTAGAACATATGTACCTCAAAAGATTTTAAAGAGAGTTTAACCCAGGAACACATAAAAGATTATAATTTTTTTTAAAGAGAGAGAGAGAGAATTTTTTAATATTTATTTTTTAGTTCTCGGTGGACACAACACCTTTGTTTGTATGTGGTGCTGAGGACCAAACCCTGGCCGCATGCATGCCAGGCGAGCGCGCTACCGCTTCAGCCACATCCCCAAGCCTAAAAGATTATAATTTTAAGGGTAACTTTCACAGTAGTTGAAAGTAAAAATGTAGACAGATACAATACAATTAGAAATACTAGTTTTCAACAGTGCCTTTAAATACTACTTTCAAATGCATTTACCCATGTGTCTCATCCCACTAAAAACTTAATGACAACTATCTCTTCCAGAAACTTTAAAAAAAAGTAAGCAAATTTTCATAAAATCCTATTTCACAAGATACATTAATAGTAGCATTATTACTAGTAGAAATAATAGAAAACATTATCTTTATAATATTAATATACAATGTAATTGTCAATTACTTTTACTAGTAATACAATTATAAAAAACATAATTCTATATACCAATTGCCATGGCAATTCAAATTCTAGAAATTGTTCCAAAAATATTATGCATAAATATTTTAACTGAAGAGGTATCTCCATCTTTTTTTATAATTTGGAGAAAACAGAAACAATATTATTATTCAAAAAGATGGGAGAGATTCAAAACAAATCTTGTTTTGTAAAAAACTACATATATACATGTATATATGCACTTATTTAAAAATGTGTATTTATACACAATTATCAATCATTACTATTCATTCTTCTTATGAATATTGCCAAATCGCCCACTCATACATTCGTTCCATATTTTTATCTTGCTCATATGTATATAAGTTTTTGCTTTTGCTGGTATACACATGGAATTTTGTTACATTCATTTCCTTATAACTATTTTACTACGTTACTGAAATGTTTTAAATTAAACAGATTTTAGAAATAACTCATTATTTTTAACTGCAAAATATTTCTTACTGTCTTTTCATAACAAATTTTCAATGATGGACACAGAATGTTTTCAAAACTAAAAATAACAGTATCTATATATTTTTATTTCTCTCTCCCTTTGCCCACCCCCCTTGTGTCTCACACACATGCACGTGCGCGCGCGCGCACACACACACACACACACACACACACACTTTATCTTTGTAGTATAAATTTCAAGAAGTGTTATTGATGGTGTAAGAATATTAGTCAAGATTCTCCAGAGGAACAAAATCAAAATGAAATAGATATACATAGAAAGGGAGATTTATTTTAAGGAATTGGCTCACACCATTGTGGAAGCTGGCAAGTCTGAAATCCACAAAGCAGGCCAGCAGGGAAGAATTGATGTTGCAGTCTTACTACAAAATCTGCAGTTTTAGAACTCAAGCAGGGATTCTATGTTGCAGTATTTTGGCAGAAACACATCTTCAGAAAACCTTAGTATTTGCTACTGATTTGATGTAGCCCACTCACATTATGCAATGCAATTTGCTTCACTCAAAGCCTATGGATTTAAATGTTAATCACACCTAAAACAATACCTTCACAGAAATATCTAGACTGGGATTTGACCAAACAGTTTAGCAACATCACTCAGCTGAGATGACACATAAAATAAATTATCCCAAATAGTGTAACATTTTTTATTATTTTAAATTTAAAAAAATCTGCCATTTTGCTTCTTAAAATATCTGTAGCAATTTTCACTGGTAGTATAATTCCCCTTTCCTTAAATCTTCCTAAGAATTATAATCACACTTTAAAATATTTTTCAATTTCTTAAGGAAAAGTTGAATCTCATTAGTGCTTTAATTTGCATACCTTGAGTGTTGATCTAGTTAAAAATCTTTTCATAAGCATGTGGGTATATTTTATTTCTTCTTCTCTGAGGTATCTGTTCATATAATTTATTTTTCTTTTTAACTTGTTTTGCTTGATGAATTTATATAAGCTTTTTATATGTTAACATTCTTTAATTTCTATTGTCATATTCTTTCTAACATAGTTAAATATCTCCTTTATAGCTTATAAAAACTATGAAAGGTCTCTCTCACAATAAGGTTACAAAAATATTTAGCAGAATTATTTTCTAAAGTTTTACATCTAATGCTTGAACCTATTTGAAATGTCTTTCATGGTACATGATATACAAGCAGCAAAAAAACCCAAATTTTGTTCATAAAGGTAACCAATTTTGCCAACACCAATTATTAAACAAACCATAATTTCCATATAAAGTTCAAATACTACTTGATTACTTTGAAATCTCTTTATGCACATGGCATTATGATTTATTAATGTTCAATTTTGAGTCTATACATGTTCCTGATACAGGACAAAAATGTTCATTTTCTTTACAACATGTTAGAATTAAAATTATGTAAACCTTATAAAATGGTGTTTTAAAACCTTTTCCAATAGATAAGACTAGTCTAAACACTATTATAAATTTGTGTATTAAAGACTAGATAGAATTTAGCAATAAAATAATCTAGAAAGTGTGGTTTTTTTCAATGGTAACTTTTAATTCTATTGTTTGTTCATTGGTCTATAGAACTATTAAATTCTTTTTGGATCAATTTAACAGTTGTATTTGCTTAGATATTATAGTCATTCTGGTAAATAGGTGCCATCAAAAATTTCAATGTTATGGAAAACAAAGAAAATGATTTTCTTGTTTACTATTGAAAACAAAGCAAGTTGTATCTGGAAGTGATGTGCCAAAGGCTCAGGGAATTATGGCTACCTCAGGTCTACCCTGGCTGCTTACTCATTACCATTTATGGAAGTTATCAATATGGCACACCAAAGTGGTTAAATGTTTTACTCTAGATTTTAAATGTTGATGATTTCATGTCTAGTGAGTTACATGATTTTAAACTTATTTTTAACTGTGGATATAGGTCACTTCTTATTGGTTTCCTTATATATTTTTACTGGACTGGGCCTATCTATTTTATTAGTCCTTTCAGGCAATAAGCACTTATTCCAATGAAACTGCAGACACTTTCATACTAAATTAAAAATAATAAAAGATAAGTTATAACTATGAGAAATATACAAGAGAAAGTTTAAACTTTTGTTTTATTTGTTGCATGCCATACAAGCACTATTCCACTGAGCTACATATCTAACCTGACACTTTAAAGTAAAAGAATAGAGAAAAATATTCCATAAAAAGAGTAACTGTATACTATACTAACATTAGACAAAACAGACATTAAGTTAAAAAATGTTATTGGAAATAAAAAGGATAGTGTTATATTGATGAAACAATCAATTTTTCAGTTATACTTAACAAATCAAAACACATACCTAACAACAAGGCTCCAAAGCACATGATGTAAAAGCTAATACAACTGAAGAAAAAAGTAGACAATTCAACAATAAAAGTTGTAGACTTAAATATCACATTTTCAGTAGTAGGTGGAATAACTCCAGAGTAAATAAACAAACATATAGAAGATTATGAGAACACTATCAATCAACTTTATGTAACTGATATTTATAGAATTAGTCCATCCAATCACAGAATAAGATTTCTTCTCAAACACATGAGACATTCTTTAGGATATATCACATAAATAATGCTATAAAATAAGTATCAACAAATTTTTAAAAAAACTGATATCAGTAAAATATGTTCTATGATCATGATGAAATTATACTGGAAATTAAAAATGAGGGGAATTTCAGAAAATCAAAAATAGTGGAAATAAATAATTACTTTCAATAATTCTGAGTTAAAGAAGAAATCATAAAGGTAGAAAATTTTTGAGATGAATGAAAAGTAAACATATCAAAATTTGTGAGAAGTACCCCAAAAAATGCTTGGATGGAACTTGTAGCTGGAATTGGTCATGTTAGAAGAAAGATCTCAAGTCAATTGTCTAAGCTTCTATTTGAGATTTTTATAAGGAAAAACAAAAGAGTAAATTAAATATCAAGCAAAATGAAAGAAATAAAGAGAGAAAAATAGTGACATAGAAAACCAAAGAAATAATTCAAAAAATAGTGAAATAATTGTTTCCTTAAAAATATAAACAAAAGTGTCAAATCTCTAGATAGGCTCATCAAGAAAAAAGAGAAGTCATAAATTACTAAAGAACTACATTATTAATGATTTAATTAATCATTAATTAGTCATTTATTTTCTCAGGATACTTTTAATATCTTGAGAAAATATCCTGAGAAAATTTCAAAAAATAGTATTATCCCAATAAACTGGAAAAGACAAATTACTCAAAAGTCAGAAATAAACAAAATTAGCATAAGAAGAAAGTCGAACTACTTCTGTAATAAAAAGAGGAAATAAATTTATAATTTAAATTACTATAAAGGAAAGCTTCAACCAAGATAACTTCACTGATGAGTTTTACCAAATATTTAAAGAAGAAAGAATACAAATTCTTTATATTCCTTTCCATAAATGTAGGATAGACTATTTCCCAATTCATTTTATAAGGCCAAAGTTTTTTGCCAGCCTCCTAGATGCTGGCTTCACTTTTGGTAGCACATCAGTGTCCCAGAGGAACTTTCTGGCATCGTAGTGGGCCTCTTATTAGTAATCTCAAGAAAAAATAATCCTACAGGAATCTGTGAAGCATAAATAGATCTAATAATATATACATATTTTAGAAATAGCAAATATTCCTCAGGATTTCTGGTTATGTGGTTGGTATTATTTCCTTATTTTGAGCAATAATGAGTAATAAATACCTTCTACCCATTTCTCACAATATCATTTTACTTTTATTATTCCAATTTCTGAAACGCATACTGGGAAAAGTGTTCTTAGTCATTATTTTTCCTGACTGTAAACACAAAACTCTAATATCCTTCCTTCTATTTCCTCTCTTTAAAATCCTTCAGCAGAAACTGTCAAAGATAAAGGGGGAAAATAGTTTGTTCATTTTCATACTGTAACGCAAACCAAAAACTGTTGGAATAAGAAATATTTAGAGTCTTATTTTTGATCCTCAATCTGATTCCTCATTTACTTTTTCTTTAAGCACTAATAAAGTTTGTTTCCCTTCTTATTAAAATATATTAAGAATTATTAAGGCTGGGTACAGTGGTGCATGCCTGTAATCCAGCTTGGGAGGCTGAAGCAGGAGGATAGAAAGTTCAAAGCCAACCTCAGCAAAAGTGAGGCACTAAGCAAATCAATGAGACCCTGTCTCTAAATAAAATACAAAATAGAACTGGGAATGTGGCTTAGTGGTTGAATACCCCTGAGTTTAATCCCTGGAATGCCCCCAAAAATTATTTTTAATATAATATTTATGTTTTGTTTTTGCATTCATGTTTGCTTTTATTTCCAAACGACAGCTCCTATAGAATAGAAGATATCTGTTTTCAAATATCTGGAAATATATCACATATATGTAATAGAACATATATCTAGTATAACTATAAGGAAAAACATCTTTTGTTTAAAATTTTGTATTCTTTGCCATCCTATTCATGACATTTTTTGTAGTTAAATTATCAACCAAACAAAGTAGCTTACTTACTAAATTCCTACAGCAGCTACCATACAAAACCAGTAACTTTGTATGGACTATAAAATTTTATATGTAAATGAAGGAAGGAAGAAGAATGGGAAGGCAAAGGGGAAGAAATTAAAGGTGAAGAGAAGTAAGAGTGGCCACTCTCCCTGCAGTTTTATAAATCAAAATCATTACTGTCATCCACAAAGTAGTCCTTTATTCCTGTCACAATTACTGCTACTGAATTGCTCATCAATTTCTCCCTATTTGTACACTAAATACATTTTATTCAATTTTTTTCTCTGTAAATAGATTTTAAACTGTTGCTTGAAGAATAATGACAGAAAAAGTCTGTAAATGTTCAATACAGATGCATATTTTTCTAAATTTTGGCCTGTGGTTGTTATTGAATTTGGGGACAGAACCCATGGATATAGAGCCCCCACTGTACTGTTACTGTAGGCAGGTAACAGGAAGAATGTAACATCTGACTATGCAGTCCCACTTATGTAGGCTCACATTTGAGCTTCTCAGATACATTCATTCACCTACTCATTCTTTTTTATATAATTTTTTATTTGTTCTAATTAGTTATACATGACAGTAGAATGTATTTTGACACATCATATATAAATGGAGTATAACTTCTCATTCTTCTGGTTGTACAAGATGTAGAATTACACCAGTCATTTAATCATATATGCACATAGGGTAATAATGTCTTATTCATTCTACTATCCTCCTTACTCCCACATCCCCGTTTCCCTCCCTTTAGTCCCCTCTGTCTAATCCAAAGTACCTCTATTCTTCCCTAGCCACCCCCTTATTGTGAATTAGCATGCAATCCAGGCCCTTATGACTCATCTAAATTCTTTTAGTAACCTAAACTTGCTGCTTATAGTCTTCCTTTGTTGCAATTTTCACTCTAGATAACTTATAGAGTGACATCTGATGATTATCTTGTGTTTGCTTAAACTTTTATAATGGCTTGCCAATATCCATAAGAATGGACATTTTTTAACTTTTTAGTGAATATTAATTGCACAATGAATGAATTGCATTGTGACATTTCCATACATATATATAACTGGCTTTCATCATATCCACTCTCTCCCCCTGAACCTCTTCTTCTCTAATAGTCCCCTTTTTACTTTCATTTTTTTTAAAAATCAGAAATATTTCTTGATATGACAGTTGATTGCATAAAAATAAGAATACCAATGTCTTTCATGACTCAGAGATAAATAACAATACATGTTGCTATTATAGTGTGATCTTAAATGTCCATCAAAGGTCCATGGAGACTAAAGACTTAGTCCCCAGCCTATCGCTATTTGAAAGTAGTGGAAACTTTAAAATGTGAGGCCCAGAAGGGAAAACAAGTAGAAATAGAGTCTCTCCACCTCACAGAGCTTACATTATATCTGGTGATACAGATAATTACATAGACAACTGCAGCACTGTATGGTAAGTGTTTGTGATAACCAAACTGTATGATATCACTTGCAGGATTTTAAGTAAGTGAATACAATGATCAGACATCTATTTTTGAAAGATCACTCTACGCTTCCTATGGAAAATATAATTGAAAGGGAGCAAGAAATCTAAGGAACTTATCCCCCAGAGTCAAATAATGCAGACAACACCAAACACAGCAACAATGATGATGATATTTTTTAAATAGCAGCTAATGAGAATGTAATATCCACCTTTGCTAGGTGGTATGTGCATTATATTTATGATTTCAATTCCCACAAGCAAATAGAGAAATAAGTGCTGCTATTAGCCCCTGCTCTTTACAGTTTTACAGATGAGGAAATTCATGTTCAGAGTAGTTAAGTAATGTGCTCTTAATAGAACAGAACTTTAAAGAAAGCAAGAATTTCCAATCAGTCTGTCTTGAAACGCTGTGATGCATTATTATTACTGATTTCTCTCCCCACAAAACTCATTCAAACTATTCACTCATGCTGAATGCCCTTAAAGAAATTGTGTCACCCTTCTGTGCTATCTTTTGTATCTCAGTCATGACATGAATGGTTTTGCTCTGTCACATGTTCCTATCATTATATGCTGCTCCCTCACTGGAATCTACCAGCAGTGGGGTCAACCAATCTCAGACTGAAACTTCCATAATTGTGATCCAAACTAAACCTTTTTCTCTTTGTAAGTTGATTTGTTTTAGTGACAGAACTATACCATACCACTTCTTATAAGGAACTTGTGCATCCATGGATTTTAGTAGCTATTGAAACAAATCTACTGATACTAAGAGATGACCTTATGCTGCCTACCTCTTAGTCACTTTATAGCCATCTTATTAATCATATCAACTATCAAGGTTTGGCAAAGTTTGTGTTCAAGTACCCCTAATTTTACTTCATAATGTCCTAAAGTACAAAAGTAGTGATGTTGGGAAATTTTATTACACTTTATTGTTATAATTGTTCTATTTTCTTATTTTCTTACTTTATGCTGCTATAACAGAATAACACGAATTGGATACTTTATGAAAAACAAATATTTAGTTCTGAAGTCTGGGAAGTCTAAGATTGGAGGGATGCATTTGATGAGGGCCTTCTTACTGCGTCATAGGTTGGTAGAAGTTGTCAAATTACCAAAAATGATATCAGAGTTTCAACTTGCAGCCTCAAGCCCTTTTTCTAAATAGAGTTTAATTCATGCATGAGAGCAGAGTCCTCGTGACATAAATATATCCCACTCTGTGCCGCTTACCAACACTGTGCACTAGGGATTAAATTCC